>NW_026779614.1:0-87000 GCF_030144855.1 Hypanus sabinus
ACTGTACAGGTATGAAATGTCTAAAGAACAGGAAGTAAGACTCACCAAAATTTCTCCTGACTGAATCACTGGAATCTCCGAGTCAGATGGGTTCTCTCCAGTTGATGCTCTCAGTCCTCGGGTTGGTTCACTTGTTGCTGTTCCCTCGTCTTCAGTCGTGGTTTTCCTCCAGTTGGGGTTTTTCTTCCAATAAATCTCTCACTGCAGGTCTAACTTTAAATTGAAAGATAATGAAACATATTAACAACAAAAAAGAGAACCAAACATTTCCGATTCATGTTATTAAGAACAAAACTCACTGAAATTTAAATATTGAAGGCAAATATACAGTAATGATCTCAGTGAGCAATCTTTTATTGTCCTACACACGTCACAAAACGATATGGGATCAGGAAGAGCCATCATTCAGTCATGGTCAGGCAGAAGGAACAGATTCAGATGATTCAATCCTTCTGATCTGCCCCATCATTCAACCATGGTTGATTTTTATTCCAACACCATATTCTTGCCTTCCTCCTGTAACCCTTAGCTACTTAGCAATCTTTAATGTATTAAACTCCCTCATAAATATACCCAAACGGCAGCCTCAACCAAACTCTGAAGCAACAAATTCCACACTTCAGACACCTTTTGGCCAAAAGATTTTTCTCAACTGAATTTTAACAGGAGGCATTTTTATTCTGTGACGGTGCTGTCAGATTACAGACTCTCCGTCTAATGGAAGCATCCTCTCCATGTACATTGTATCCAGGCTTTTTGGCATTCGGTATGTTTACTTAATCATACATCGCCCTCACAACCCCCCACCGTCCCTCTGAACTCCATCGAGCACAGGTCCGGAGACATCAAATGCTCCTCATACATGAAGCCGATCGTTCCTGATATTATTCATGTCAACCTTGTTACCAACACGCCACGTGATCCTCCGTCACAAAGCGGAGGGCGGGGCGGATCTGCGGCACGCAGCCTCACGTGACCTGTTGGTTGGTCTCCCATTTCAATTCTGCGGAAACAGACAGCCTGGGCTCCTGGTTTGAATCGTTGAAAGCAGATTAAGTGAAGTCGACATATTTTTGCCGAGCCCATATAACTGGAAAATAAATGAGTAACTGGCCCTCAGTTCGGGGCTGACGGCCAACATCGGACCTCCCTGCTCGGGATCGGTCTCAATACTCACCAATAGGAAAGTGATATCTTCAGCCCGGAGTCAGTAATCCAGAGCCCCGGCTCCCGGATATACGAGACGAGAAGCCTTTCTCGATCCCGCAGACTTCAGCACCGAGCGTTAAGGAATACACCGCACACCCGGAGACAGTGAGCATGCGCGAAGTGTGGTACGTCATCAGGAGGGCAGGGCCACAGAAACGGCAGCGCGATGTTGCCCTCCTACGGTTTAATTGGGGGGGGGGGGGGGGTAAACTGCATCACGTGACCGGTTTTGGTCTCCCACCCCAGAGAGATCCTGTTACCCGCTACTCTGTGGAAAGAAGCAAACTTGCCGCTCACATCTACTCTCACCTTAAATGTGTTAGACATTTCAACCCCCAGGAAAAATATATCGTCTGTCCACTCTGTCTATTCCTCTCGTAATCTTATAAACGTCCATCCAGTCTCACCCCAGCCTGCGCCGCTCCGGAGAAAACAACACAAGTTTGTCCAACCAGGTCGGGCTGCATCCGTCGAAACGAGCAGTCAACGTTTCGGGCCGAGACCCTTCGTCAGTCCTGAGTTCCTCCAGAGTGTGTGTACGTGTTGATTTGACCACAGCATCAGCAGTGTACTTTGTGTTCGTCCAATCTCTCGTTATAGCTCATGCCCTCTAATCCAGGCAGGGTCCTGGTAAAACTCTTCCCCGCCCTCTCCAAAGCCCCGACATCCTTCCGAGAATGGGGGCGACCAGAACTGTATGAAACACTCCAGATGTGGTCTAACTAGTTTTATAAAGCTGTGTTACGAACTGTGACGTTTTAGAAACGAACCAGCAGCAATAGAGTTCACACTGGAGTCTGGTTTTGATGGTTAAAACACTGTTTATTAGTATTTACTTAAACATAGTAACTTAACGAAAGTTAACAGTGTTAAGTGGATATATGCGTAAATATAATTCTCCAGACTATCGAGCCTGAGGAAACAAAGCTTAGAGTCTTGAGATTGTAAAGTAGGAAAGTTCAGAAATCCACGGAATAAATGATGGGAGAGAGATATTTGTGATCCAGAGTGAAATGTAGAGAAAAGGCGGTTACTTCAAAATAACCGTCGACGAAGTTCTTATCCGTTGAATCCGTCCACATACGAGTTATCAGCGAAAATGACCTGTCACAGGAATACCGTCTTCCAGGGGTTACCAAACAATATACCCAGGCAAGGATTAACACAAGATATTCCAAAACCCACTCCTATGGATTATACGAAGTGACAGCCACACACATTCGTTGTGGTTCCGTGTACCGATGATCAACCCATTCTTGTGGGCATAGGAGAGTTCCAAGCCTCAGCTGCGACTAACTGAAGCTATCAGTTTTTCCAGTCTCTCTCTCTCTCTCTCTCTCTCTCTTTAGACTGGCCGACTGCCTGTCTGCAGATCGCTTTCTCTCTCTGATGGTTCAGTCCACAGTCAGCGCTGTCAGCCTGTGACTGACGTCATAGTCCCGCCTCCTCACGCCGGCACTCTTAAAGAAACAGTCACAGTACGAACGCAGGCTCGTAACAGCCGCAACACAACTTCCCGACTTTTGAACTCAGTGCTTCAACTAATAAAGACAACCATGCCATTTGCCTTCTTAACCACCCGATCAATCTGTGCAGTCTCTTTCAGGGAGCGATGAACTTGGAGTCTAAGATCCCTTTGATCATCAACACTGTTCAGGGTTTTGCATTTAACAGGGTACTGTCTCATACATTCGACCTACCGAGCTGCCAAGATGATCATCACTAATCAAATCACACTGAGATTTCTCAGGTCCTGTTGAATTTATTGCCAAGTGCACAAGTACGGGAAGGTACAGGAACAGAGAAACACTGACTTGTGGCAGCATCACAGGCAAGTACTTTCAGATAACACACGGAACATAAATTATACGATTCTCTGTCAGTAACAATCTATAAATATGTTTTATGTCATCAACAATATATAAAATACATTGCGTCATGATCACTATTAAAATGTGCATTTTGTGTCAATAACAGACATGGAAATGTTGAATTTGGTCCCTGTCTCTCCATTCCTCCTGTAATCCACAACCAGCTCCATTGTTTTTGTCACAATGAGGGAGAGGTTGTTTTCTTGACACCACTGTGTCGGGGTGATGACTTCTCTGTACGCTGCCTCGTTATTAATTGGTATTCGGCCGATCAATGTAGTGTGGTCAGCAAATCTAATTAGCAGATTGGAACCCGCCACTGCAGCCCCACACTGCACTATGTAGTGATTGCAAAGCTACGAAATTGCATGTGAATAGCCTCCCCTCCCTCAACTCCACTCTTTCTGCGTCACCAGCAGACTGGGACATCTCACATCTCGCTGCCTCCGCCAGGACATTAAACTGTGAACAACTGTGGTCAGGGACTGATCTCTGGGGTACTCCAAACGCTACCCCCTTCCAGTCTGAAAGCGACCCACTCATCCAGCCACACACTACCGGCAGTTTATCGACCTCCAACGAAAAAGACTAATCATCTACTCCTGAGGGTCAATACCATTGCTGACTCTGAGTTTACCACCGTCAAATGCCGGGAGGGACATAATAATCAGAAAGTCTCTAGTCACAGCCGTGTAAATAAAATGTGATCTCAGTGGGTGTGTGGCGCATGCTCAGAATGCGAAGGAGACAGACAAACTGAGCCAAGTCACAGACTGATGAAGGGGAGGAATGATCCATTTTGATACAAAGAGGGAGGCAGAGAGTTTGATATTGTTCCTGATGCCGGAACTGTGGCCAGTTAGAAGATGAAGTCTTGTCCCCCCAAGTTGTTTTGAGTTGTGACAGTGTTTTTCTCAGAAGGCACCATGGAAACTAAATAATCTGAGTGGAAATATTGTCCTTCACCTACCGACGTGCTTTGTAAGCTTTTAACAGTGTAGAAAAGACAAAGGATTTGTGTATGGGAATCACAAACACAACAACACGTTAGTTCCGCTGTATCTGTCAGTTCACCAGCGCTTGAAAGCCGCCGATCCTTGAATGTGGAGGCGGAGATGCTGGAGAAGACAGCGCCCCATTCGCTACAAGGAGAGCTCGAACACGTGTCCATATCCATGATCTGATTGGATACATCGCCATGACGTTTATAGCAGTGTGACGTCATTCACTGGCTCTTATTTTGGAAAGGATTCCGTCGGCCATCGCAGATACACCAACAGCTTCGCTCTGGGAAGCGGCCGTTCAGCTGCTCCGTGTGTGTGAAGAGACTCATTCAGTTAACCCACCTTGTGATGCTCCGGTGAGTTCACAATAAATAGAGGCCACATTTCTGTCCGGAGTGAGCAAAGAGTTTCACTCAATCATCCCAGATGCTGCAACACCAGCAACTTCACATCAGGGAGGAAGTTCAAATCAGCTCCGTGTTAAATGTTTAACCATCACGGAGACTGAAGGCAGCTGCAGGTTCATGAGGGACTGTTACTGTCAGATTCTGCAGTTCTTGCGGCTGCTCATCGCACCCAGGACTGAACCCTGGTCACTGAGCATTGGAGGAGTCCGTTCTGCTGATGGTAGCCTTAAACTAGACTGGTGTTTAATATTGTGGATCTGTGAATGATAAATCAGTTTGTATCAAATCCCGTGTCTCGCTTGAGAGACCACTCAGCCCAGCTGGTCCCTGCCCATATTTCTGTTCCATATCAGTATATGAAAATCTATCCCTGCCGTTCCCCTCTCACCCTCCCTGAGATGACAGGTTGCAACTAGTCACCACTCCGTGGGATAGGAGATTTCCCTTGAATGTCATAGAATCACAGAAATCTACAACATATTATCGATACTTTGTCCCACAATGTTGTACCGACCATGTAACTTACTCTAGAAATTGCTTAGAATTACCCTACCGCATAGCCAACTATTTTCCTAAGCTCCATGTACCTATCCAAGAGTCTGTTAACAGACCATTTGTATCCGCCTCTACTACCGTCGCTGGCGGTGCATTCCACACACACGCCACTCTTTGTTTAAAAAACTTAGCTCTGACATGTCCTCTGTACCTACTTCCAAGCAGCTTAAACCTATTCGCCCTCGTGTTAGCCGTTTCTGCCCTGGGAAAAAGCCTCTGACTATCCACGGTACCAATGCCTCTCATCATCTTATACACCTGCATGAATTTCCTGCATGATTTTCTCCGGGCTGAACAAGACGATGAGCTCACTGTGGTTGTGACGTTGTTCAGGGCTCCGGACGAAGTTGGTAAAACTCCTTCTTCCCTGCTCTTTTCAATGTTTTGGGCCATTTTCACCAATTTTAAAGGACTATGCCTCAGTCAGCTGGGTTGTTGCAATTGTTACATACCAGCAGCAATAGATCACTAACGGAGTCTGGTTTCGATGTTAAAACAATTATCTTTATTAGTATTGTGACGGGGTCCTGAATTACCCCTATGAACTGTGATTTTGAAAAGAGAGAGGGAGTTGTTCAATACCGAACACCTTGTTGGAGAGAGGGAGGGAGAGGGAGAGGGAGAGGGAGAGGGAGAGGGAGAGGGAGAGGGAGAGGGAGAGGGAGAGGAGAGAGAGAGAGAGAGAGAGAGAGAGAGAGAGAGAGAGAGAGAGAGAGAGAGAGAGAGAGAGAGAGAGAGAGAGAGAGAGAGAGAGAGAGAGACTGAGACTGAGACTGAGACTGCTCGGAGATGGTGTTATGGTTTCTCTGCAAGCTTGTTTACACTTTTACCAGGACACTGTCAGCTTCTGTGTTCTTACAGAGAGAGAAGGGAGGAACTGTTTGATGGACAGCTGGGGCTCAGCACGGTGAGATAAGTAGGAGGTCCGCTGATAGACCTCCAGACGCATGGTTTTGGACACTGAATGGACACTGGGTTCATTCCCTCCGTCCCCGGGGAGTCAGCAACAAGCCGATTCGCCAAGTGTTCTCCTCCTACCTCTCGGCGATACATCAGACTCAGGCCGCAGGGGACGCTTCAGAAGCGCCCCCAACTTCCCTCGGAGGGAATCGGAAAGAAATCAAAAAGCGGGACATTTACTTTGAGGTTTATCCCGCCGAGGAAGCGGGGGAGACGATCTCTCGGCTGTTTCGCCTGTACTATTGGGTGTAACGAGTAATTGACATCGCTTCGCACCAATGGAGATAACACAGCGCCTGAATCCTCTGTTCCTCTCGGGGCCATAATCATAACTGTTGCTCGACAGATCCCACTGAATAAAGTTGAAATTTCAAAGTTTAAGTCGGAAAAGGGAGAGACTAATGGCGGACAGAAATCGACTGTGTCTTACATGTCAGTGAGCGGGAGGCGGAATCCTGTGTTAAATGTTTAACCATCACGGTGACTGAAAGCAGCTGCAGGTTCATGAGGGACTGTTACTGTCAGATTCTGCAGTTCTTGCGGCTGCTCATCGCACCCAGGACTGAACCCTGGTCACTGAGCATTGGAGGAGTCTGTTCTGCTGATGTTAGCCTTAAACTAGACTGGTGTTTAATATTGTGGATCTGTGAAAGATAAATCAATTCTGTATCAAATCCCGTGTCTCAGGTAGTTATTGAAACTACCACACTCACGATGCAAACTAGGGAGTCCACTCGGCCCATCTGGTCCCTGCCCACATTTCTGTTCCATATCAGTATATCAAAATCTACCCGGGCCGTTCCGCTCTCACTCTCCCTGACATGACAGGTTGCCAACCATGTAAACTACTCTAGAAATTGCTTAGAATTACCCTACTGCATAGCCACCTATTTTCCTAAACTCCATGTACCTATCTAAGAGTCTCTTAAAAGACTATTGTATCCGCTTCTACCACCATCGCTGGCAATGCATTCCACACAAACACCACTCTTTGCTTTGAAACCTTAGCTCTGACATGTCCTCTGTACCTACTTCCAAGCAGCTTAAACCTATTCCCCCTCGTGTTACCCGTTTCTGCCCTGGGAAAAAGCCTCTGTCTATCCACACGACCGATGCCTCTCATCATCTTATACACCTGCATGAATTTCCTGCATGATTTTCTCCGGGCTGAACAAGACGATGAGCTCACTGTGGTTGTGACGTTGTTCAGGTCTCCGGACGAAGCTCGGGAAACAATGCTTAAAGTCTTCAGATGTTAAAGTAGAACAGTTCAGTAATCCACGGAATAAGTGAGTGGGAGAAGAGAGTTGTAAATCCACACGAAAATATAGAGAGAAGGCAATTACGAAGAATTCCACACATATTCCACGCTGAGTAAACGAAATAACAGTCGCCAAAGATCTTATCCGTCGATTAGTTCCGAAATCCACTTAGAAATATCACCAGGTGACAGTCACAGGAATATCGTCTTCAAGTGGTTACCACAGAACACCCCGATTCCAGGTAAGGGCCGACAAAAGTGATACCACGGGTACTCCAGCAAATCCACACATATTGATGATACGAACTGACAGTCACACATCCGTTGTGCACTGCGTGCCGATGATCAGATCAACCGTACCTTTTGGGCATGGAAGTGTTGCAGCCTATAGCAGTCACACGCTGAAGTTCCAACAGCTTGTCTCCCTTTCCCTCAGCTTGTGTCTGACGTCACAGCCCTCCTCTCTCAGGCACTTAAAGCGACACTCACAGTAAACGAACCTGCGGTCTTGTAACACAATGCACCTCTAAAATCTGACAGGCGGTAAGCGAGTGAATCTTCGATGGTGCAGAGTCAGAAACAAAAGAGTTGCCAGGCTGAATCAGGGGCTCCAGGGAGAAATGGGGTCCAGAGGAGGAGGACGAATAAGACCAGCAGGATGTGGTTAAAAGTGAAAGATTAGAAACATTTGGAAACTGGTTGATCGAAAAAAATAAGGTGGTTAATTTCTGCAAAATACAGGTGGAAATCAACAGATCAAGCAGAAATTTTGGAGAGGAATAAATAGAAAACGTTTAGGCAGAGCCCCTTCCGCATGCCTAGCCTGTGTACTCCGCTGCTTAGTTGCTCTCTGAATCGCAGATTTCCTCCAGCGTTTTGTGTGTGTCCAGCAACTGCAGAATCTCCTGTGTTTTATATCTGCATTTTACTTTGGCATTAGAGACACGTTGATATTGAGTATATTACTTATGGGAGCCGCTTTCTGCGTTAAAACAGCTGCAGATTTTTCCTATACCCAAGATAAAACAAAAAGAGATATGGACATTGAACCGGTGCTTGCAGAAATGTTTAATGGCACCTTGATTACCCATAGGGCCATGAGTTAAGAATTTCGCCGGCGCTTGAGTGCCGATGAAATGCGCAGGCGTCAGGCTGAGGCCTCCCTGACTTTCACGCATGCGCACAGTACACAGAAGCCTTTGAAAATGTCGGTCGAAGGTAAGAGTGATTCTCCGTGTTTTTATCTTAAACACCGACTTCGGGATAATTCCTCTGAATTTCCGACACCGTGGCCAGCAATCCCGGGACAGTCCTGCTCTCTCCCCTCTCTCTCAGCCCCACGATCCGTACACGGACCCCGGGGAGCTTCCGGCTGATGAGGGAATGGGAACCGATGGATCTCTCAGACAGAGCTGAGCTCCAGCTATCGAAATGCAAGGATTAGGAACTGGGAGAAAGGCAACAAAATCTTTTACATCAACAGTTGAGAAAATCGGCATTAGTACTCTTTTCCATAGATGCTGCCTGGCCTGTATATTGTGTGTGTTGCTTCCTCTACCTCCTCTTGCGCTGGACTTTTCTATCGGTGAGGACATGTTTTGTCCCATTCTCTCTGGGTACGTAATGACATCAAACCTGGTGGAAGATGATGTCCCGGGGCCTGTTGCTCCTTTTGCTGTGGTACCGTTTCCTGGATGGTAGCAGCAGGAACAGTTTGTGGTTGTGGTGAATTGGGCCTGTTTGTCCCTGATATTCGTTGGGCCCTTTTTACACACCTGTCTGTGTAAATGTACTGAGTCATGGAAAGTAGATTGTGCAATGTATAATTTCCTTGTTTATATTTAGACATTTTTTGGTGTATAAAATGATGAGGGGTATTGAGTGTGTGAGTGGCCAGAGGAGTGTTTTTTTCCCCCAGGGTTGAAGTGGTTAATGCCACGTTTCCACACTCCCATAGACCCTTTGTCCATCTCCTGAGTAAATAGAGTTTGAAAAATATTTAATGTCTCCCCCATCTGCTTTGTTCCACACGTGGATTGCCATTCCGGTCTTCCAGAGGACCAACTTTGTGCCTTGCAATCCTTTTGCTCTTAATCTATCACTAGAATCCCTGAGGATTATCCTTCACCTTTTCTGTGACAGCAACCTCATGCCATCTTTTATCCATCCTGATTGATTTCTTACGTGTTCTCTTGCATTTCTTATACTCCATAAGAAACTGACTGCCTATCCCTGTTATGCAATTCCATTTTGTGCTTTATCAGGGTCTGAATATCTCTTCCAATCCAAGTTTCCCTACAGTTTCTATCTTTACCTTTTATTCTGACATACCCGCTTACTACTTTCAAAATTTCACTTTGAAGGCCTCCCATTTACCAAGCACACCTTTGCCATAAAGCAGCCTGTCCCAGTCCACAGTTGGCAGATCCTAGTGTTGATCCATCCCTGAACACATCCACCTTTCCTACGCTGCTCCTTGTATTGAAATATACAGGGCTCAGCATATTCACTGCACCATGCTCAACTTTTTCATTCCTGACTTTGTCTGATGCCTGAACAACATCTGTCTCCACAACCTCTTCACTCTCTGTTCTGTTATTCAGGCTCCCATTCCCCCTGCAACTTTCGTTTAACCTTCCTTACCCCCACCTCTCACCATGCAGATCTATAACCCCTTTGGCTTTCCTCTCACAGATCAATAAAAAGGAGGTGCATACCAGGTACAGGCAGATAGGAACAAATGGGGTACTTATGAAATACAGGAAATTCAAGTGAACACTCATGAAAGAAATAAAGGCATGAGGTTTCCCCAGCAGCCAAGGTGAAGGAGAATCCTCAGGGATTCTGCAGATATGTTACGAGCAAAAAGATTGCCAGGGAAAAAAATAATTCTATGGAAGATCAGAATGGTAATCCATATGAAAGGATAGCATAAACTTGGGGAGATTTTTTTTGCATCCGTATTTGCTCAAGAGATGAACACAGAGTCTACAGAATTGAGGCAAAGCCGCATCAACTTCATGGACCCTGTACAGATTACAGAGGCGGAGGGGTTTGAGGCAAATTAGTGTGGATCAATCCCCAGGGCCTGACAAGTTGTTCACCTGGACCCTACAGAAGACAAGTGCAGAAATTATTGGGGCCTTAGCACCGATATTTAAATCATTCTTAGTGACAGGTGAGGTACTGGAGGATTGGAGGACAGACAATGTTGTTCCACTGTACTAGAAAGGCTGTAAAAATAAACTAGGAAATTATACGTTGGTGTGCTTGACATTAGTACTGGGAAAGTTATTGGAATCTGTGTGCAGGAACCAAGTATATACTGTAAGTATTTGGATAGGTGTGGACTGATAAAGGATAGACAGCATGGCTCTAGCCAATCTTATAGAGTCTCTCCAGGAAGTTATCAGGAAAGTGGATGAGGACAAGGCAGTGGATGTTGTCTACATGGACTTTAGCAAGGTACTTGACAAAGTCTCATATGGGAGGTTGGTCAAGAAGGTTCAGTCACTCAGCATTCAAGATGAGATAGTAAATTGGATGAGACACTGTCTTTGGGAGAAGACAGAGTGTGGTAGCAGATGGTTGCCTCTCTGACTGGAAGCCTGTGACTGGTGGTGTGCCACAGGGATCAGTGCTGGATCTGTTGTTGTTTGTCATCTATATCAGTAATCTGGATGATGGTGTGGTTAACTGGATCAGCAAATTTGTGGGTGACACCAAGACTGGTGGTGTAGTGGACAGTGAGGAAGACTATCATCGCTTTCAGTGCGACCTGGACCCGCTGGGAAAATGGTTTGAGAAATGGAAAATGGAATTTAATGCAGACCAGTGTGAGTTGTTACACTTTGGTTTGACCTACCAAGGGAGGTCTTTCACGGTGACTGGTCGGGCACGGAGGAGTGTTGTGGAAGAAAGGGACCTGGGAATACAAGTCCTTAATTCACTGAAGGTGGTATCACAGGTAGATAGGGATGGAAAGAATGATTTCAGCCCATTGCCCTTCATGAACCAAAGTACTGATAACAATAGATGGCTGTTATGTTGACTTCGAGAAGACATTGGTGAGGCCTAATTTGGAGAATTCTGTGCAGTTTTGGTCACCAACCTATAGGTAAGATGTAAAAGTGGTTCAGAGAGTTCAGAGAAAATTCACAAGGATTTTGCCAGGTCTAGAGGACTTGGGTTAGAAGGAAAGATTGAACAAATCATGACTTTATTCCTTGGAATGTAGAAGATTGAGGGGAGATTTGATTGTGATAGAGAGGCACAGATCGTGTTAATGCAAGCTGGCTTTTTCCATGAAGATTGGGTGGAACGACAACCAGAGGCCATGGGTTAAAGGTGAAAGGTGAAATGTTAGGGGAAACATGAGGGGAATCTTCTTCATACCGATGGTCATCCGGGTGTGGAATGAGCAGCCAGCACAAGTGGTGCATGAGAGCTCGATTTCAACATTTAAGCGGTTCGTGTAGGTACCTGGATGGTAGCGGTGTGGGAGTGAGCAGTTTAAATAGTTCAGCACAAACTAGATGGCCCAAAGGACCTGTTTCTGTGTTGAAATTTTCTATGATCGTGACAAGAACCTGGAATAATACAAAAATTCACTCTAACCCCTTTTGACAGTCGTGCGAACCAACCAGTCATTTCAGCAGGAATTTTTTATATGGCGTTAAAACTGTGGCACTTTAAGTTAATAATACATAAAAGAAGATCCCAGCTGCACGTCAAGGAAGACTACTTGCGTGAGAGTGTTTCAGTTACTGTGGGGCCAGGCACCCATGAAGCTCAGCAGGAACAGGGAATAATACCAATGGAGAGAGTCAGACTGAGCCAGGTCACAGATTGGAGACGGCAGGAATGCCCCATTCATATAGAAACAGGAAGAGCGTCAGGGAATTGATGGTCATTCCAGATACCAGCAGTCTGCCCAGTCAGGAGATGATTTCTCTGTCCAACTTGGGTTTAACCTCACTGTAACAGTGTGATACCAGATCAAACCTTGGCAGCTCAAGTAATCTCATCTGAAATGTCTTACACCCATTGATGGATTTTGTAAATCTTTTTACAGGTTAAAACTGAGAACGAATTCGTCTCCAGGAAGCTCAAACATGGCACGCCAGATTTGTTGTCTCTCTTTGGATATTTAAGAAGTGGAGCCAGGGATCCAATTGACCACCCTTCCTGCTCAAACAGTGGGGAGGGATTCACTCGATTATCACAATTGAAGGTACATCAGCATGTTCACACTGGGCAAGGCCATTCACCTGTTCTGTGTGTGAGAAGGGGTTCAGACAGTCTTTCCACCTGTGGACACAGCAGTCAGTTCACACCACACTGGGCAGAGGCTGGTCATCTGCTGAATTTCTGGGAAAGGATTCACTCAGTCATCTGACCTAATGGCTCACCAGCGAGTTCACACTGGGGAGAAACCATTCACCTGTTCAGTCTGTGGGAAGGGATTCACTCAGTCATCCAAACTACGGAGACATCAGCGAGTTCATACTGGGGAGAGGCCGTTCACCTGCTCAGTCTGTGGGAAGGGATTCACTCAGTCATCCCAACTACAGAGTCATCAGCCAGTTCACACTGGGGAGAAGCCATTCACCTGCTCAGTCTGTGGGAAAGGATTCACTCAGTCATCTACCCTACTGGTACATCAGCGAGTTCACACTGGGGAGAAGCCGTTCACCTGCTCAGTCTGTGGGGAGGGATTCACTCAGTCATCCCAACTACAGAGTCATCAGCAAGTTCACACTGGGGAGAAGCCGTTCACCTGCTCGGACTGTGGGAAGAGATTCACTCACTCATCCACCCTACAGAGACACCAGCGAGTTCACACTGGGGAGAAGCCATTCACCTGCTCAGTCTGTGGGAAGAGATTCACTCAGTCATCCCACCTACAGAGACATCAGCGAGTTCACACTGGGGAGAGGCCGTTCACCTGCTCAGAATGTGGGAAAGGATTCACTCTGTCATCTACCCTACTGGTACATCAGCGAGTTCACACTGGGGAGAGGCCGTTCACCTGCTCAGAATGTGGTAAGGGATTCACTCTGTCATCTACCCTACTGCTACATCAGCGAGTTCACAGTGGGGAGAAGCCATTCACCTGCTCAGTCTGTGGGAAAGGATTCACTCTGTCATCTACCCTACTGGTACATCAGCGAGTTCACACTGGCGAGAAGCCGTTCACCTGTGCAGTCTGTGGGAAGGGATTCACTCAGTCATCCCACCTACAGAGTCATCAGCAAATTCACACTGGGGAGAAGCCATTCATCTGCTCAGAATGTGGGAAGGGATTCACTGAGTCATCCAACTTACAGAAACACCAGCGAGTTCACACTGGGGAGAAGCCGTTCGCCTGCTCGGACTGTGGGAAGAGATTCACTCGGTCATCCCACCTACAGAGGCACCAGCTTGTTCACACTGGGGAGAAGCCGTTCACCTGCTCGGACTGTGGGAAGAGATTTACTCGGTCATCTACCCTACTGCTACACCAGCGAGTTCACACTGGGGAGAAGCCGTACAGCTGCTCGGACTGTGGGAAGAGATTCTCTCGGTTATCCCAACTACAGAGTCACCAGCGAGTTCACACTGGGGAGAAGCCGTTCACCTGCTCAGAATGCGGGAAGGGATTCACTCAGTCATCCCACCTACAGAAACACCAGCGAGTTCACACTGGGGAGAAGCCATTCACCTGCTCAATCTGTGGGAAGGGATTCGCTCGGTCATTCACCCTACAGAGACATCAGCAAGTTCACACTAGAGAGAGGCCATTCACCTGCTGAGAATGTGGGAAAGGATTCACTCAGTCATTCCACCTACTGGCACACTTGTCAGCTCACGGTGGCGAGTGGCCATTGTTATGCTTGTTTACATTGCGTGCTGCTTGTTTAGTTTTAACCGAGGACACAGACACTCAGAGTCAGATGGAGATGAAGGAGGAAAAATGGAGGAATCGAAACCAGGGAACTAGTGGCCAAGGGTGACTGTTTGGAACTTTCCTTTGCCCACAAGTGTGGGCTAATTATCGATTCACCATACATCGTAAGTGTGGTTGTCACCTCATTTGATCCATAGCAGTGGATCTGATGTGGGGTATCCTGCGGAGACCACTTATGTGTTAACCATTGCCTGGCTGTGGTATGGCAGTTCATTTTAAGATGATACCCCTTATGGCAAGTCACTTCAGGTGATAATTAGTATGTGGATTTGGAAGGATGACAGATAAAATCTACAGCAACTGTTGTCTCGTTTTACCACCACGGAACCTGTGGAATACGACATAATTGCCTTCTCTCAACATTTACCCTGGATTACAATTATCTCTCGCATCACCTATTCTGTGGTTGAACTGAACTTTCATACTCTACCATCTCAAGACTCCAAGCCTTGTTTCCCCGGAGCTCAATAGTTTGCGTGTTATATTTATACACATTTATACACATAACACTCACGAGGAAATCTGCAGACGCTGGAAATTCAAACAACACACACAAAATGCTGGTGGAACCCAGCAGGCCAGGCAGTATCTATAAGGAGAAGAAATGTCGACGTTTCAGGCTGAGACCCTTCGTCAGGACTAGCCGAAAGGAAAGATATTAAGAGATTTGAAAGTAGTGGGGGGAGGGTGAAATGCGAAATGATAGGAGAAGACCAGAGGTGGTGGGATGAAGCTAAGAGCAGGAAAGGTGATTGGCGAAAGTGATACAGAGCTGGTGAAGGGAAAGGATCATATGTCAGGAGGCCTCAGGAGAAAGAAAGGGGGGGGGGGGAAGCACCAGAGAGACATGGAATACAGGCAAACAATTAAATATGTCAGTGTTGGGGTAAGAAGGGGAAGAGGGTCATTAACGGAAGTTAGAGAAGTAAATGTCATCCCATCAGGTCGGAGGCTACCCAGCCGGTATATAATGTGTTGTTCCTCCAACCTGAGTTTGGATTAATTTTGACAGTAGAGGAGGCCATGGTTAGACATATCAGAATGGGAATGGGACGTGGAAATAAAATGTGTGGCCATTGGGAGTAGTCTGTTGCTGCTGGTTCATTTCTAAAGCGTTACAGTTTGTAACAAAATGGGGCCTGCATCTGGCATATGAACAGATTTAAGGATTGATTTATTATCGATTTCATCCCTTTTGATTTATTTGTGTGTGGAAAATCAGCAGCAATGGATGTTGATAGATATCTGGAAGTGTGAACCTCTCAGGCATTAGAGGACACCAGAAGGATTGAGTTATTGAGTATTGCTAAAACGTTAATACTTGCTAAGGTGAAATTGACAATGAGGAGGGCACAGATGCAGAGGGTGATAGCTGAACATTATGTATCTGAGGGTGTGTTTAAAGTGGAGGAGTTGGAGGTGTTTCCTGAAAGTAAACCTCATGAGCTTGAGCTCCAGTACAAGTGAGAAAAATTAAAGATGGAGGCTCGGGAAAGGCAGAGGCAGTTTCAGGCTGGAGAGGCAAAAAAGCAGAAAGAAAATTCTCTTACAAAGTGTAATTAAGGGGAAGGCTTAGCAAGCCTATTCTGCTTTGACAGTTGCTGAAGCAGCTTATTATTTATTTATTTATGGTGCCCCGCCCCCCCCCCCACCCCCCAATCATTGCCACTGGGCTATAATTGCGCAGGAGCAGTGTGTGGTTCAGTGCTTTGCTCAAGGACACACAAGCTGCCTCGGCTGAGGCTCAAAATCATGACTTCCAGATCGCTAGTTCAACACCTTAACCACATGGTCAGATCAGTTTGCTTTAACTCATAAAGTTATGTTTACCCTGAATAAGAGTTTCCAAAAGGCACTCATCAAGTTGTGGGTAAACCTAATGAGCTCACCCCAGTGGCCTGTACCTGCATTCGCTGAACCCTTTTCCAAAGTTATAGTGGATTGTGTTGGCCCATTGCCAAGGACTAAAGCTAGCCATCAGTATCTGCTAACTATTATGTGTACTGCATCCTGATTCCCAGAGGCAATACCTCTCCGAAATATTAAAGCTTAAACTGTGGCGAAGGCTCTTACCAAGATTTTCACTTTATTTGATTTGCCTAAAGAAATCCAGTCTGATCAAGGATGTAATTTTACATCTGGGTTATTCCAGCAGGTAATTTCTGAACTGGGAGCAAAACAAATTGCATCATCTGTGTAACATACAGAATCACAAGGGGCTTTAGAAAGATTTCATTCTACCCTCAAAACAATGATTAAGACATATTCTGTTGAAAATGGAACAGACTGGGATGAAGGAATACATTTGCGTTCGTCCGCAGAAAGAGAGTCAGTACAGGAATCATTGGGCTTTACTCCATTTTAACTCGTATTTGGTCGCAGAGTGACCTTAGACCTTGTTAAAAGGAACAGTGGATTGATGTTAACTCGTTAGACTATGTTTTGAGGTTCAAAAATAAACTACACCAAACCTGTAGTCTAGCGAGACAAAAAGATTTCTCAAAACAAAATGAAGTGTTGGTTTGACAACAGGGCTCACGAAAGAAAATACCGGGTGGGAGATAAGGTGCTTGCCTTATTTTGACGAATCCACTTCAGGTGAAATTCAATAGACCGTATGAAATAGTCTCCCAAATTAATGATGTGAATTATGTTATTAAAACACCCGACTGACGTAAACTAACACAGGTGGTGCACATAAATATGAAAAAACCTTTTTTGACAAGCAGGCACAAACTGTGAGTGTTGTTGTCAAAATATATGAATTTGGCAACCCTGAGAATGAAACCATTGACTCGTCTGAGACTTTTCACAAGCCAAACATGGCCCCAGTAAGACTAATGAACTCGGTTGTTCCAGAAAACATTGATAACAAGTTGGCTCATCTGCAGCCAAAACAACAACAACAGCTGAAGGAATTAATTCTGAAGTTTAAAGATTTATTTCCCGATGTTCCCAAGCAAAGCACGGTCGCAGTACATGATGTAGATATTGGTCAAGCCAAACCGATTAAACAACACCCATATCGCTTGAACATAGAAAAGTGTAAATTGGCTGAGCAAGGAATTGACTATATGCTGGAAAATGGTATTATTAATCCTTCAGCATCAGATTGGAGCTCACACTGCGTTATTGTGCCCAAACCTGATGTAGTGTTAGATTTTGCACTGTTTATAGGACGGTAAATGCAGTAACAAAAACAGATGCCTATCCTATCCCTATGGTGGATGATCGCATCTATAAGGTTGGAAAAGCTAAATTTCTTACAAAGATTGAACTGTTGACAGGGTATTGGTGTGTCCATTGACGGACAGAGGTAGAGACATTTCTGTGTTTGTGACACCATCTGGGTTGAATGAATACAATGTTTTGCCTTTTGGAAGGAAAAATGCTCCAGGAACATTCCAGGGAATGTTTGATTCTGTAATTGGAGGGTTAGAACACACAGATGCCTATATTGATGGCTTCGTCACAGGGAGTGACACTTGGGAAGAGCATATCTCTGCAGTAGAGAAGCTGTTTGACAGGCTTTCCCAGGCCAGCCTTACAGTTAACTTAGCTAAGAGTGAATATGTCCATGACACTGTGACCTATCTTGGTGTTGTTGTAGGTCAAGGCAAGTGGGCTCCTGTTCGGGTAAAAGTCCAGACAATTTCTCAAGTTCCTATTCTGACTGGTAAGAAGGCTCTTCGAAGGTTTTTGGCAATGGTTGGATATTATCGTACGTTCTGCAAGAACTTTGCTGATATCGCCTTTCCTCTGACTAATCTCCTGAAGAAGGTTGAAAAGTTTGTTCGGACCGAGCCTTGTCAGTAGGCATTTGATCGATTGAAAGCCATTTTTATGTCATCAATCTGTGCTCAGGGCACCTGACTTTACAAAGCCATTTTCTATAGCTGTGGATGCCAGTGATGAAGCTGCCGGGGCAGGGTTACTACAGAAAGATGATGATGATGTTGAACATCCTGTAGCTTACTTTTCGAGAAAATACGATGAGCATCAAAGAAATTATTCCACCATAGAGAAAGAGTTGTTGTCACTCATCTTGGCTTTGCAGCATTTCGATGTCTGTCTTTGTCCTGCGCAGATACCACTTGTAGTTTATACTGATCATAATCTGTTAGTGTTTCTGAGTAAGGTAAATGACAAAACCAGAAGATTGTTAAACTGGAGTCTGATTTTGCAAGAATATGATATTGTGATAACGCATATAAAAAGCACGGACAATATCATTGCTGATTGTTTTTCCAGATGCTGAGCTTAAAGTTTTAATAGTGAAGCAGAATCTGGTATTTGTATACGATTCTGCAATGTGTTACATGATAACCATACATGCATTATTTTACATACTGTAGTTTGCAGTTAAAATTTTGCACTTTTAGATCAAAGTTTTTTTGGGAAAGTGTTATGAGTCCCTCGGTTTTGTTTGTTGTGGACTGTCACTTTAAGAGAGTGCCAGAGTGAGATGGGGACTAACAATGACGTCAGCCGCTTACTTTCTCAGCTCATTTTTGATTTTTACAGAGAGAGAGCTCAAGGAGGCGGGACTGCCTGACTTGCAGCTTGTTTACATTACTCACAATTTGTTTAGTTTTAAGCGAGGACAGAGACACAGTCAGAAGGAGACAAAGAAAGTGAACGAAAGGACTGAGACAAGGAAGCCAGAGGCTAAGGGTCACTGTTTGGAACTCTCAAGTGCCCACAAGGGTGGGTGTCTTATCAATCCAGTACACAGCAAATATGTGCCTGTCACCTCGAATAATCCACAGGAGTGGAATTTGTTTGGGGTATCCTGTGGAGACCACTTACGTGTTAACCCTTGCCTGGGTATGTGGTGTGCAATTCACTTGAAGATGATATCCCTGTGACAGGTCACTTTCGGTGATCATTCTTATGGATTTGGAACGATGCCGGATAAAATCTACGGCGACTGTTATCTCGTTTTACCACGTGGAACCTGTGGAATTCGGCGTAATTGCCTTCTCCCTACATTTACCCTGCATTAAAAATATCTCTCTCCCATCCCTTATTCCGTGAATGAACTAAGCTTTCATACTTTACCATCTCAGGACTCTAAGCCTTGATTCTGTTCCCCACCCCCCGCCGATCTCAATAGTTTGGGAGTTATATTTACACACATCTTGCTTAAATTACTATATTATAAGTAGATACCAATAAAGACCAAGTTCTTCGGTGTGCACATAACAAACGATCTAACCTGGACCCACAACACCTCCACAGTAGTCAGGAAGCCACAGCAGCGTATACTGGAGCACCATGGAGAGTGTCATGTCCGGCGCCATCTTTGTAGGGTACGGAAGCTGCAAGGTATCGAACCACAAGACAATACAAGGGAGAGTAAAACCCGCCGACAGGGTGATCGGGGTCTCACTCGGCCCTGTTTGTGGCATTTTCCAGGAACGTTGCAGACGAAGGGTCCAAAGCATTGTTGAGAATCCCTACCACCCATCCCATGATCTCTTTGACACGCGGTGGTCAGGATGAGGGTGCATGCATATCAGCACTAGGAATGCCCGGGTAATAACTTGTTCCCTCGGGTTGCGAGAATAATGAATATCTCGCCATCAATGAGGTCTCGTCACTTGGACAGAGAGCTGTTTACTAAATGTTTACTGTTTCCCAGTGCTGTGCTTTACTACACGCGTTTAGTATTTAATTAACCAGTTTCGAGCACAATATATTGGTTTGTCTGTTGTGTGTGATATAGGTTTTGTGGTTGCACCAGGGTCCTGAGGAAATAAGTGTGGAATTAGGAGCAAAACTAGGCTCTTTCAAACCTAGGGGTGAATGGATACAGTCTTACGATGATGAAAAGAGTTCAGTTCAGTTTGAGGTAGCTAGTTGAGTAACTTCGGAGATTGAGAGAGGTGAGAGGAGAGTTGATGCCGTTGATCTTCCCATTGTCTTCTGAAATCCCTGTTGTCCTCCGGAATCCTGTTGAAGACACCGACTGTGACCGTAACACGTACGACCGTTCTTCAGTGGTGGAATTATCAAACGGGAGGGTGGGACACACAGATAATTCCCACCGATCGCACCTTTTCACTGACTAGAGCCACTGATCGACTTTCCCGAATCGATCCTCCAAAAACACACCTTCCTGTGGGTGCATCAAAGCTCGTTCAGTGTCCCAAACCGTATGTCTGTCTGTGTCTCAACGGACCTGGTATTTATCCCCACATGTTGGACACCAGCTGTCCATCAACCTGCTCCGTCCTCCTCTCTCTGTAAGAGGTTTACCAGCAGGCAAGTTTTCTTGTGGAAAGGTAAACAACTTGAAGAGAAATCATAATGTCAATCTTTGGATCTCTCTCTCTCTCTCTCTCCCTCTCCCTCTCCCTCTCCCTCTCCCTCTCCCTCTCCCTCTCCCTCTCCCTCTCCCCTCTCCCTCTCCCTCTCCCTCTCCCTCTCCCTCTCCCTCTCCGTCTCTCTCTCTCCCCCCCCCCCACTCCCTCTCCTCCCTTTCACTCTTTTTAACAGCTCATACAGTGTCCAAAACTCAGTCTCATTCTCCCGACATTTTAAAGTGATGGTCCACAGAAAATATTAACCCTAGGGATACATACACTCCTTCCTTTTCAGAAAATTTTTTACAAAGGAAATTTTTTTAACTACATGTTAGTATATAAAGTAATACATATGTGATTATCGTAATACATTACAGAAGCGTATACAAATACTAATCTCTATTTCACTTTTAAACTTAACATTCAAACAGTCTAGCTACCCTGATATTGTCTTTATCTTTCACATGCTTTGCTACAAAAAAAGTCAAATTCCTGCAAAACCAGATCCTTTATTCCAAGTGGCGTTTGGCCAACCATTGTCCCTTTTCGAAACAGAACAAAACCATCACGTGATCAGATCGAACAGGGCTGTCAAGACTGCCTGCACATGTGTTAGCTTATCACCAATGTTTTCCAAACTAAGCCGATTTATTAAATTTGCAAACAAGTCCTTTGTTCCAAACAAGTCATTAGTTTTATCTCCAAGATGTTTAATTCCAAATGTTTCCATAATAACACCTACCGATGGTCTCTCAAAATCACAAACTTGAACAATATCACCAAGTTGCTTATCCTTAAATTTCAAAATATAGTTTAACAAATTAGCATGTACTGTCTCAGCACCTGACAGAGCTGTATCTCTCAGCAAAGTCAAAGGTCTTGAAACCAATCCAGACTTCATTCAAAAATCCAGGAACAACACTTTTCCCAATATCTTCAATAAAATTCACCTCACCAGTTTTCATCCCATCACAAACTAACACGAGTGATTGAGAATCCTCAATTTCCACTGATACCAGGGTTAACCCATTATTCACTGAACCAAGTGCATCTGACACAAAAGGACTGCATTCCTTTTTAGCCAAGTCAGACAACTCAGATCTTAACTGAGTCTCAACACAAGGTTCAGAACCCTGTGAATCCTCGGGTATTTCAACAACCTGAACACAGGCAAACGGGACAGCTGCCTCTCCAAGGCTTTCAACACCATTCCCAGTTGCAGATTCCGGGTTCCCCTGATACTCCCAGCTAATCTCTGGGAAACTCCTATCTGGAGCAAACTCAACCTTGTGGGTTAAAACAACCTCGTCTGGTAACCCAGCATACTCCCGCATCCTTTTAATCTAGGTATGCCCTTACATCATCGAGAACACACTTCTGAAATTCTTCAATTACAACCAGCTCTTTCAAGCTATAAAAATCACAAGGGTCCAGCACTGGACCTCCCAGCTGCCACATCTTCCTCTCGAACTGTCTCTGTCTTTCAGCTTCCTCAGCCTCAAGCTGTTTTACTCGGAGCTCAAACTCGTGCTGTTGCACTCTTCACCTCTCCTCAGCCTCGATCCTTAATCTTTCCATCTGATTCTGGGTCTCAAACCCGCTAGGTTTATTTCCAGGAAACAACTCAAACTCCTCTACTTTAAACAACCCCTCAGATACATAAAACTCGGCTATGACCCTCTGCATCTGTGACGACCTCGTTGCCGATTTCACCTTTGTATGTTTCAACCGTTTTGCAACAGTCAAAAGCTCAAACGTTCTGGCGTCCTCTAAAGCCTCAGAGTTTGGAGCATCAAAAAAAATATCAACTTCCATTTCTTCTGTTTGTCCACACAAACAAATCAAATAAGGGATTTCCCCCCAATCAATTCAAATAAGATATTGCATAATTGTTAATATCCCGGACAATCCCCCAATAATTTTACGTAACCCGTGACGGGTTAAAGAACCAGCAGAAATGGAAAACACATTGGAGTCTGGTATTGCTATAAACTAATAGTGTTTATTAGTGGCTACGCAATGCAGTACTATAAATACAAATATATTACACAGGTTAGCAATGATATATATGTACATAAGTGTGGAAATAGGAACAAAACTAGGCTCTTTCAAACCTAGGGGTGAATGGATGCAGTCTTACGATGATGAAGAGAGTTCAGTTCAGTTCGAGGTAGTTAGTTGAGTAACGTTGGAGATTGAGAAAGGTGAGAGGAGAGCTGATCCCGTCGATCTTCCCGTTGTCCTCCGAAATCCTGTTGAACTCACCGACTGTGACCATAACACGTACGACCGTTATTCAGTGTGGAATTATCACCCAGGCTAGGGTGGGCACACAGATAATTCCCCACCGATCTCACCTTTTCACTGGCTAGAGCCACTGATTGATTTCCCCGAATCGATCCTCCAAAAACCCCACCTTCCTGTGGGAGCATCAAAGCTCGTTCAGTGTCCGAAACCGTGTGTCTGTCTGTGTTTCAGCGGACCTGGTATTTATCACCAGCTGTCCATCAACCTGCTCCGTTCTCCTCTCTCTAAAAGTTTTACCAGCAGGCAACTGTCCTTGTGGAAAGGTAATGAACTTTCAGAGAAACCATAACATCAATCTTTCGAGCAGTATCCTCCGTCTCTCTCTCTCTCTCTCTCTCTCTCTCTCTCTCTCTCTCTCTCTCTCTCTCTCTCTCTCTCTCTCTCTCTCTCTCTCTCTCTCTCTCTCTCTCTCACTCACTCTCTCTCTCTCCCCCTCCCCCCCCTCCCTCCCTCCCTCTCTCTATTTGTAACAGCTTAAACAGTGTCCAGAAGTCAGTCTCATTCTCCCGACATTTTAAAGCGATTATCTACAGAAAATATAAACCCTAGGTGTACATAACACACGCCATTTTTAAAGAAAGAATATTGGCAAAAGACGGGCTGTAACAGGATCTGTCCGAGTCAGCGTGGCTTTACGAAAGGAAAATCATGCTTGACTAATTTTCTGGATTTTTTGAGGATGTAACAATAAAAGTAGACAAGGGAGAGCCAGTGGATGTCGTGTACCTGGACTTTCAGAAAGTCTTTGATCAGGTCCCACATAGGAGATCAGCGGGCAAAATTAGAGCACATGGTATCGGGGGTTGGGTACTGATATGCATAGAAAATTGGTTGGCACACAGGAAACAAAGAATAGGTATTAACGGGTCCTTTTCAGAATAGCAGGCAGTGACCAGTGGGGTACCGCAAGGCTCGGTGCTGGGACCGCAGCTATTTACAATATACATTAATGATTTAGATGAAGGGATTAAAAGTAACATTAGCAAATTTGCAGATGACACACAGCTGGTCGTGTGAATTATGAAGAAAATGTTAGGGAGAATGTTGCTTGAACTTGAGACTTGGATAGGTTGGGTGAGTGGGCAGATGCATGGCAGATGCAGTTTAATGCGAATAAATGTGAGGTTATCCACTTTGGTGGCAAGAACAGGAAGGCAGATTACTATCTGAATGGTGTCAAGTTAGAAGAAGGGGAAGCGCAACGAGATCTAGGTGTCCTTGCTCATCAGTCACTGAAAGTAAGCATGCAGGCACAGTAGGCAGTGAGGAAAGCTAATGGCATGTTGGCCTTCATAACAAGGGGAGCTGAGTTATAGGAGCAAGGATGTCCTTCTGCAGTTGTACAGGACCCTGGTGAGACCCCACCTGGAGTATTGTCTTCAGTTTTGGTCTCCAAATTTGAGGAAGGATATTCTTGCTATTGGGTGAGTGCAGCACAGGTTCACGAGGTTGATTCCCGGGGTGGCGGGACTGTCATATGTTGAAAAATGGAGCGACTGGGCTTGTATACACTGGAATTTAGAAGGAGGAGAGGAGATCTGATTGAAACATATAAGATTATTAAGGGATTGGACAAGCCAGAGGCAAGAAACATGTTCCCGATGTTGGGGGAGCCCAGAACCAGAGGCCACAGTTTAAGAATAAGGGGTAGGGCCATTTAGAACTGAGTTGAGGAAAAACTTTTTCACCCAGAGAGTTGTAGATATATGGACTGCTCTGCCTCAGAAGGCAGTAGACGCCAATTATCTGGATGCTTTCAAGAAAGAGTTAGATAGAACTCTTAACAATAGCGGAGTCAAGGGATATGGGGAGAAGGCAGGAACAGGGTGCTGATTGTGGATGATCAGCCATGATCACATTGAATTGCGATGTTGGCTCTAAGAGCCGAATGGCCTACTCCTGCATCTATTGGCTATTGTCTATAGGCCCGTCAGCTTAACATTTGATGTCAGGAGAATTCTTAAAGCCGTCATTATGGAAGAAATAACGAGGCATTTGCAAAGGAGTGGTTCCATTATTCAGAAGCAGCATGGATTCAGAATGGGCAAGTCCTGTTTGACCATCTAACTGGAGTTGTCTGTGGACATAATGAGTGCAGTGGATAGAGAGAACAGCTGGATACTTGGATTTCCAGAAGGTGTTCGATAAGGTGCCGGACAAGAAACTTATGAATAAGATACGGATGCATGGACTCGGAGGAAGTGTATTGGCATGGATAGTGGATCGGTTAAGCGATAGGTGGCAGAGAGTTGGTATAAATGGGTGTTTCGCCGGTCGGCAGTCTGTGGTGTGTGGGGTGCCGCAGGGGTCGGGTCTGGGTCTTCACCTGCGTAACATTTATATTGATGATTGGGAAGAGGGGACTGAGTGTAGCGTAGCAAAAATTTCCGATGATACTAAACTGAGTGGAAAAGCAAATTGTACAGAAGACGTGGAGGGTCTGCAGAGCGAAAAGATAGGTTAAGTGAGTGAGCCAATGTCCGGTAGATGGAATACAATGTTGATAACTGCGAGATCATCCACTTTAGAAGGAATAATACAGAAGCAGATTAATATTTAAATGGTGAAATATTGCAGCATACTGTTGTGCAAAGGGACTTGGGAGCTCCTGTTCATGAATCGCAAAAAGTTGGCTTGCAGGTATAGGTTATTAAGAAGGCAAACGGAATGTTGGTCTTCTTTGCTAGAGAGATTAAATTCAAGAGCAGGGAGGTCATGCTGCAACTATACAGGGTACAGCACCTGAAGTACTGTGTGCAGTTCTGGTGTCCATACTTGAGGAAGGATATTCTGGCATTGACGACAATGCAGAGGAGGTTCACTAGGTTTATTCCAGGGATGAAGGGGTTAACATGTGAGAAGAGATTCAGTCGCTTGGGAATATACTTTCTGGAATTCCGAAGAATGGGAGGGGATCTTATAGAAACATGCAAAATTTTGAAAGGGATTGATAAGATCGAAGTAGGAAAGTTGTTTCCATTGGTAGGTGAGACTAGAACTCGGGGACATTGTCTCAAGATTCAGGGAAGAAGATGTTTTTCCCAGAGAGTGGTGAATCTGTGGAATTCTCTGCCCCGGGAAGCAGTTGAGGCTTCCTCACTAAATATGCTTACGAAATATATTTAAGAGATAGCTGGATAGGTTTTTACATAGTAAGGGAATTAAGGGTTCTGGGGAAATAGCAGGTAGAAGGAGCTGAGCTTACGGACAGATCAGCCTTGATCTTATTGAAAAGGCTGGACAGGCACAATGGGCCGGATGGCCTACTCCTGCTCCTATTTCTCATGTTTCTTATGTTAAGTTTGCCCCTATCTCCTGTCATATGAATATTAAGTCCCATTACTCAATAGTATACAGGCATTATAAACGTGTTTACTTTTAATGACCATATCATGTGTGTCTCTCTTCTCTGAACTGCCTTGGTGATTTCCGTTGTGAGTGGACTGCTCTCCTGAGAAACACGGGCCTCTCTTCTCTGAACTGCCTTGGTGATTTCCGTTGTGAGTGGATTGCTCTCCTGAGAAACACGGGCCTCTCTTCTCTGAACTGCCTTGGTGATTTCCGTTGTGAGTGGACTGCTCTCCTGAGAAACACGGGCCTCTCTTCTCTGAACTGCCTTGGTGATTTCCGTTGTGAGTGGACTGCTCTCCTGAGAAACACGGGCCTCTCTTCTCTGAACTGCCTTGGTGATTTCCGTTGTGAGTGGACTGCTCTCCTGAGAAACACGGGCCTCTATTCTCTGAACTGCCTTGGTGATCTCAGTTGTGAGTGGACTGCTCTCCTGAGAAACACGGGCCTCTCTTCTCTGAACTGCCTGGGTGATCTCCGTTGTGAGTGGACTGGTCTCCTGAGAAACACGGGCCTCTCTTCTCTGAACTGCCTTGGTGATCTCAGTTGTGAGTGGACTGCTCTCCTGAGAAACACGGGCCTCTCTTCTCTGAACTGCCTTGGTGATCTCAGTTGTGAGTGGACTGCTCTCCTGAGAAACACGGGCCTCTCTTCTCTGAACTGCCTTGGTGATCTCAGTTGTGAGTGGACTGCTCTCCTGAGAAACACGGGCCTCTCTTCTCTGAACTGCCTGGGTGATCTCCGTTGTGAGTGGACTGGTCTCCTGAGAAACACGGGCCTCTCTTCTCTGAACTGCCTTGGTGATCTCAGTTGTGAGTGGACTGCTCTCCTGAGAAACACGGGCCTCTCTTCTCTGAACTGCCTGGGTGATCTCCGTTGTGAGTGGACTGGTCTCCTGAGAAACACGGGCCTCTCTTCTCTGAACTGCCTTGGTGATCTCAGTTGTGAGTGGACTGCTCTCCTGAGAAACACGGGCCTCTCTTCTCTGAACTGCCTTGGTGATCTCAGTTGTGAGTGGACTGGTCTCCTGAGAAACACGGGCCTCTCTTCTCTGAACTGCCTTGGTGATCTCAGTTGTGAGTGGACTGCTCTCCTGAGAAACACGGGCCTCTCTTCTCTGAACTGCCTTGGTGATTTCCGTTGTGAGTGGACTGCTCTCCTGAGAAACACGGGCCTCTCTTCTCTGAACTGCCTTGGTGATTTCCGTTGTGAGTGGACTGCTCTCCTGAGAAACACGGGCCTCTCTTCTCTGAACTGCCTTGGTGATTTCCGTTGTGAGTGGATTGCTCTCCTGAGAAACACGGGCCTCTCTTCTCTGAACTGCCTTGGTGATTTCCGTTGTGAGTGGACTGCTCTCCTGAGAAACACGGGCCTCTCTTCTCTGAACTGCCTTGGTGATTTCCGTTGTGAGTGGACTGCTCTCCTGAGAAACACGGGCCTCTCTTCTCTGAACCGCTTTGGTGATTTCCGCTGTGAGTGGACTGCTCTCCTGAGAAACACGGGCAACAGTCGCAGCCTTTGGTCTCAAGGGCCCACTTTGTATCCTGACAGGATCTTTTTAGTTCAGGTTTCCCAGCGCTTGCCGCCTATTCAGCATCGCATCACTAGCGGTTCGCTGACTGTCATGCCCAGCCCGAGCTCCAGACATCCCCTGGCGATCCCCAGGCAGCGCCCGTGTCAGTCTGCTCCATTGACATCCCTCCATTTCTCAAGCCAAAGGGTATTGCCTTTTATACCGACAGACAGGATGTTCAGCCACCCCGAACATGGAGAATAGACGCTGACCGGAGCACCGCCTAATCTGGGTAGAGACGGGTCTGGGTTTGCTTCAGGACTGGGGGAGGGTAGTGGAGGTGGAGGGGTGCCGGGCTGGATTTACCCTAGTGGGTATCTTCTCCCCGGACCCGATGCCCCTGAACCCAGACCTCACTGCAGAGCTGGAAACCGAGCTCCGGCTCCTCACCTGTCCTCAGAGTCGATGCGGCTGAGAGAGTCACCGTCCGAAGACTGCCTCCGGATGCCGTTCCTATTCTTTGCCACTGTGGCTGTTTATTCGTCTGTGTGTGTAGTTCTTTCATTTCTTACTGATTCTATTATAATTATTGGTATCTACTGTGAGAGACCGGAAGATAATGAACCGGAGACTCATATTGCGGTGATATACACGTACTTTGATGGGAAATTGATATTGAAGTTTGAAGTCTGAACATGATTTCCCTTTAGTCTTCCCCTCACTCGGCAGATCAAGCGGACATCCTCCCTGCCCGTTCGTCCAAATGACGAGCACAATCCATCCTCCGTCTCTTCAGGCTCCCCCTTGAATCTTCGTGTTGGTGGAAAACCGAATCCATCCAAACAAGCGAAAGCCGGACCACTACACGTCATCATTCCCAGCCATTTATTCCTTTATCTTTCCCATCAGTCTGTGCGGCTCAGCGCACCACACGCAGGGGAACGGGTTATTGGTCGGACAATGAGAAGGATGGGATAGACCTATGGGGACGGGCAGAAAACCGGTGGGGGGGAATACCCACATCTGTGCGGTAACAATCCGTTGACGTGAAAGAAAACAGTTCAGCCGGGGGAGTCGGCGCACAATGCAGACGGGAGCCGGCACGGACCAAACAGGACAGTGGGACCAGCAATGACAGAGAATTCCTATGAGAGAGAAAAAAAGAAAGACTTTGGACTATAGAGTACTTTTTGTTTAAGGTATCTATTTTGCCGATTTGAGTGTCATTGTTCAGGCCTGTAAATACCCTTTTATCCATACACGAATCCGTGGCACTAAGGGAACAGCGAGTCGGACAACAGGAAAGGCTCAGTGTTAGCGACGGCCGATACTGCGGGCGTCGTATCCATGGCGACAGACATTGTATCAGATAAAATAAGCGAAGATGAACCTCCGTCAGGAACAGTGGATGGAGCGTCGCCTCCACCGGGAACAAATGAATGAGGATCAAATCTACTGGGAAAAGTGTATGGAGGGTCAGTCCACCAGGAAAATGGATGGAGGTGGAACTTCCAACGGGAACAATAGATGGCTGGACACCCACCGGGATTAGTGATGTAGAGCAATTGGACGGATGGTCAGCCCGGCGAGATCAATAGATTGCGTGTCACTCACACAACGAATATTGGATAGAGAATCAACGACACACGGGTCAATGGCTGAGGCTTCACTACCACCGGGAACAATGAATGGAGGTTCAACAACACACGGGTCAATGACTGATGTTTCACTACCACTGGGAACAATGAATGGAGGGTCAACACCACACGGGTCAATGGCTGAGGCTTCACTACCACCGGGAACAATATATGGAGTTTCCGCGCCACTGGGATGTATGGGATCTGGTCACCCCTACAATAGATGGATGGCCAACCATCGGGTACAAGGGATGGTTGCTCATACCTAACGGGATGAATGGATGCAGGGCCACCACCATCAGACATCAGCGAATCGCTGTAATTTGTATCCTTGCTTCGTAATGATTGAAAATTGTGGGCGCAGAGTCACTGTATCTGGGCACTGAGGAGAAAGTGGGACCTCCCCATTGTCACTGAGAGGACGGGGTCTCCGACAGAGGGCAGTGTGGGGGGAGTGTCACTGTTTTCGGAGATTGCAGGATGATGTCACGCACCGGACACATTGACCTGGGGAATGAGAATCCTGTCACCGATGGGAAATTGATATACAGCGTCACGTTCCCAGACGTGCGATCGAAGGAGAGTGACAACGCTTACTGTATGGACACCGTAGCTGTACGGTCTGTCGATATTCAGCCAGCTGCGCCACCTTAGGGAAGATTGGGTAGAAGTCGGGAGCAGCGAGGCTGACGGTGAACAGGTTTGTGCTTCGTTTGGGGGTTGCTCTGTTAGTGAACCGGAGTACTGAAATGAACGGATATTTCAGCGCGCTTTTCACCTGCTCTCGGAATCTGGACTGAGTGGCGGAGTAAATGAATGTGTTCGTGCAGCAGCTGAAATTCCGTAGCAAATATCCGGCATAGGCGGAAATAATTTCCGAGTCATTCTCCTGTTTTCCTATCCTGGTGATGTGATAGTAGATAAATTCTGTAACATTCGTCAGCCACAGGAGGATGAAGCTGCCGGAGACGGTGAAGAGCAGAACCACAGACCCTCTTCCGGCTCTCCATCTCCGGGTCACTGCTGTTTCCCCCACTTGCTCTGACCCCTCAGCCCCTACGGACCCTACTGGCCACTAAAATGTGCCTGACTGTCAGAGCATTGAGCAGCGGAATTACGCCGAATGGGAGGAACGGAGTCAAAACGATCTCAGACAGTCATACGCCACCCACGCCGGTTCAGTGAAGTAACTTGGGTTCGGTTAACAGAACCATGGTACATTGTTAATGATCTCTCTGTAAGTGAAGGAGAGTGGGCCGTTTTTCAGACAGAACGGACCGCTAGATGGCGCTAGAACCACGGCCGCCGTTCTCCCCGTGCAGTACTTTGTTTTCAGTTTCTGACAGCAAATGGCAACAAACCGATCGAAGGTGAAAGTGACGGTGAACCAGACGGAACAGTTCACGGCAATGCGGGACAGGACACGGATAACAGTACACACAGAGGGGACGTTCAGGAAACAAACGGGAAAATAATGATAAGTGAGTTCAGAGCCCATGGAATTTAAAAGCCCATGGAATTACAGGAAAGTTACATACGTGGATAGAGGTCTGTTTGATTGGCAGGAAACAGAGAGTGGTCATAAAGGTATCCCATTCAATCTGGCTGCCGGTTACCAGTGGTGTTCTGCAGGCTTCTGTGTTGTAGCCGCTTCTTTTTACGTTGTATATCAACGATTTGGATTGTGGAATAGATGGTTTTGTGGCCAAGATTGCTGATGATACACAAATAGGTGGAAACAAAGAGTCTGCAGAGAGACTTGGATATACTGGGGGAATGGGCAAAGAAGTGGCAAATGAATTAGAATGTCGGAAAGTTGAGTCCAGGTTGAGTCGGAGTAGAAGAAGGCGAATGCAATGTTGGCATTCATTTCTAGAGGAATAGAGTATAGGAGCAGGGATGTGATATTGAAGCTCTATGAGGCACTTGTAAGACCTCACTTGGAGTATTGTGCGCAGTTTTGTGCTCCTTATTTAAGAAAGGATGTGCTGACGTTGGAGAGGGTTTAGAGAAGATTCACTAGAATGATTCTGGGAATGAGAGGGTTAACATATGAAGAACCTTTGACCGCTCTTGGACTGTACTGCTTGGAGTTTAGAAGAATGAGGGGGGACCTCATAGAAACATTTCGAATGTTGAAAGGTATGGACAGAGTGAATGTGGCAAAGTTGTTTCCCATGGTGGGGGAGTCTAGTACGAGAGGACATGACTTGGGGATTGCAGGACGCCCATTCAAAACGGAGATGCGAAAATATTATTTTAGCCAGACTGTGGTGAATCTGTGGAATTCGTTACCACGGACGGCAGTGGAGGTCGGGTCATTGGGTGTATTTAAGGCAGAGATTGACAGGTTCTGTGTAGTCAGGGCATCGAAGGTTATGGTGAGAAGGCGGGGGAATGGGACTGAAGTGGAGATTGGATCAGCTCATGATGAAATGGCGAAGCTGATTCGATGGGCCGAACGGCCGACCTCTGCTCCTTTGACCTTTGGTCCTATGGAGTTGATATAAAACGACCTGAGTGATAATGACCAGTAGATCCGCCGCTGCCAAGGCATCCAGGTACCGTGTGGTGCAGAAGGAGAGGCCGCCCTTTCCCCGGGACAGGATGACAACTGCCACTAAATTCACTGGAGAAAGAGAACGGAATGACATTATAAAAATATGATTCGCAGTCAGGCACCCCCAACTTAACCGCCCTCCACAACCCATCAAGGGTAAGGTTGAGTTACTGTTAACCTCAGATTCAAGGCTCTCCGATTCCAATGATTCACCGATCACGAGCGGTAAAGAATTTCATCTGATATCCGTCGTGAGCAGTGTATTCATTTTTCTGAAATTTTGCCTCCTAGGCCTCGACGGCACCGTACAGGATACATATTCCCTGCACCCAGACTGTCAATCATAGAATCATAGAAATCTACAGCGCATTACAGGCCCTTCGGCCCACAATGTTGTGCCGACCATGTAATCTCAGACAGAGATTATCTGCAATATTTGCAAATCATTCGTCTTGCTCGGTGTGAATGAATGTACAGGTCATTGTTTGAATGAAGAAGCTTCGTGACGGAGCGTCCAGTCCACGTGATCCAATCCCCGTCACAGTACAGCCACGTCAGAAGCCAAGATGGTGAACATTCCTCAAATGCGAGTCGGTATTTCTTAAGCAAGGAGCACAGGGTGCATGCAATAGAACAGTTTTTGTCTCATAATGTCGAGACGAATATGGAGTAGGAAAACATTACTTTGACGGGGGATAAATGTTACTTGCCGAGAATATCAACTGACCATCTCTGAATCTGACTGGTTGCCCTATTTACACGTGAACAGTGAACAGTGTTCCAGGTGACCTGAGAATTGGCACACGAGAAATTTCCAATATATTATTCAAAACGCTATTTTGGTAGCACTTCGCTTTTAATTTCCGCCATACATTACATTTATCCACGTTACTTTTTTTTTTAAAATTGCCATAGATTTTTGCACACAACGAGATTCACTAAATGGCACTGGATCATCCCGGCGTCCTCATAATTCTCCACATTGCCCAATTTCACATCGACAGGAATGCCAGAAAAAAAAATTCTGTCCTCATAATTCCCCACATCGCCTAAATTCCCCTCGCCAGGAACGCCAGTAAAAATACAGCCCGTCCTCATAATTCTCACATCGCCCAATTTCACATCGCCGGGAACAATAAAACCCGTCCTCATAATTCCCCACATCACCCAATATCACCTCACCGGGAACAATATAACCCGTCCTCATAATTCTCACATCGCCCAATTTCACCTCGCCGGGAACAATAAAACCCGACCTCATAATTCTCACATTGCCCAATTTCACCTCGCCAGGAACAATAAAACCCGTCCTCATAATTCTCACATCGCCCAATTTCACCTCGCCGGGAACAATAAAACCCGTCCTCATAATTCCCCACATCGCCCAATTTCACCTCGCCGGGAACAGTAAAACCCGTACTCATAATTCTCACATCGCCCAATTTCACCTCGCCGGGAACAATAAAACCCGTCATCATAATTCCCCACATCGCCCAATTTCACCTCGCCGGGAACAATAAAACCGGTCCTCATAATTCCCCACATCGCCCAATTTCACCTCACCGGGAACAATAAAACCCGTCCTCATAATTCCCCACAACGCCCAATTTCACCTCGCCGGGAACAATAAAACCCGTCCTCATAATTCTCACATCGCCCAATTTCACCTCGCCGGGAACAATAAAACCCGTCCTCATAATTCCCCACATCGCCCAATTTCACCTCGCCGGGAACAATAAAACCCGTCCTCATAATTCCCCACATCGCCCAATTTCACCTCGCCGGGAACAATAAAACCCGTCCTCATAATTCCCCACATCGCCCAATTTCACATCGCCGGGAACAATAAAACCCGTCCTCATAATTCCCCACATCGCCCAATTTCACCTCGCCGGGAACAATAAAACCCGTCCTCATAATTCTCACATCGCCCAATTTCACCTCGCCGGGAACAATAAAACCCGTCCTCATAATTCTCACATCGCCCAATTTCACCTCGCCGGGAACAACAAAACCCGTCCTCATAATTCCCCACATCGCCCAATTTCACATCGCCGGGAACAATAAAACCCGTCCTCATAATTCCCCACATCGCCCAATTTCACCTCGCCGGGAACAATAAAACCCGTCCTCATAATTCTCACATCGCCCAATTTCACCTCGCCGGGAACAATAAAACCCGTCCTCATAATTCTCACATCGCCCAATTTCACCTCGCCGGGAACAATAAAACCCGTCCTCATAATTCTCACATCGCCCAATTTCACCTCGCCGGGAACAATAAAACCCGTCCTCATAATTCCCCACATCGCCCAATTTCACCTTGCCGGGAACAGTAAAACCCGTCCTCATAATTCTCACATCGCCCAATTTCACCTCGCCGGGAACAATAAAACCCGTCCTCATAATTCCCCACATCGCCCAATTTCACCTCGACGGGAACAATAAAACCCGTCCTCATAATTCTCACATCGCCCAATTTCACCTCACCGGGAACAATAAAACCCGTCCTCATAATTCTCACATCGCCCAATTTCACCTCGCCGGGAACAATAAAACCCGTCCTCATAATTCTCACATCGCCCAATTTCACCTCGCCGGGAACAATAAAACCCGTCCTCATAATTCCCCACATCGCCCAATTTCACCTCGCCGGGAACAATAAAACCCGTCCTCATAATTCCCCACATCGCCCAATTTCACCTCACCGGGAACAATAAAACCCGTCCTCATAATTCTCACATCGCCCAATTTCACCTCGCCGGGAACAATAAAACCCGTCCTCATAATTCTCACATCGCCCAATTTCACCTCGCCGGGAACAATAAAACCCGTCCTCATAATTCTCACATCGCCCAATTTCACCTCGCCGGGAACAATAAAACCCGTCCTCATAATTCTCACATCGCCCAATTTCACCTCGCCGGGAACAGTAAAACCCGTCCTCATAATTCTCACATCGCTCAATTTCACCACGCCGGGAACAATAAAACCCGTCCTCATAATTCCCCACATCGCCCAATTTCACCTCGCCGGGAACAATAAAACCCGTCCTCATAATTCCCCACATCGTCCAATTTCACCTCGCCGGGAACAATAAAACCCGTCCTCATAATTCACACATCGCCCAATTTCACCTCGCCGGGAACAATAAAACCAGACCTCATAATTCTCACATCGCCCAATTTCACCTCGCCGGGAACAATAAAACCCGACCTCATAATTCCCCACAACGCCCAATTTCACCTCGCCGGGAACAATAAAACCCGTCCTCATAATTCCCCACATCGCCCAATTTCACCTCGCCGGGAACAATAAAACCCGTCCTCATAATTCCCCACATCGCCCAATTTCACCTCACCGGGAACAATAAAACCCGTCCTCATAATTCTCACATCGCCCAATTTCACCTCGCCGGGAACAATAAAACCCGTCCTCATAATTCTCACATCGCCCAATTTCACCTCGCCGGGAACAATAAAACCCGTCCTCATAATTCTCACATCGCCCAATTTCACCTCGCCGGGAACAATAAAACCCGTCCTCATAATTCTCACATCGCCCAATTTCACCTCGCCGGGAACAGTAAAACCCGTCCTCATAATTCTCACATCGCCCAATTTCACCTCGCCGGGAACAATAAAACCCGTCCTCATAATTCCCCACATCGCCCAATTTCACCTCGCCGGGAACAATAAAACCCGTCCTCATAATTCCCCACATCGTCCAATTTCACCTCGCCGGGAACAATAAAACCCGTCCTCATAATTCACACATCGCCCAATTTCACCTCGCCGGGAACAATAAAACCAGACCTCATAATTCTCACATCGCCCAATTTCACCTCGCCGGGAACAATAAAACCCGTCCTCATAATTCTCACATCGCCCAATTTCACCTCACCGGGAACAATAAAACCCGTCCTCATAATTCTCTCATCGCCCAATTTCACCTCGCCGGGAACAATAAAACCCGTCCTCATAATTCTCACATCGCCCAATTTCACCTCGCCGCGAACAATAAAACCCGTCCTCATAATTCTCACATCGCCCAATTTCACCTCGCCGGGAACAGTAAAACCCGTCCTCATAATTCTCACATCGCTCAATTTCACCTCGCCGGGAACAATAAAACCCGTCCTCATAATTCCCCACATCGACCAATTTCACCTCGCCGGGAACAATAAAACCCGTCCTCATAATTCCCCACATCGCCCAATTTCACCTCGCCGGGAACAATAAAACCCGTCCTCATAATTCCCCACATCGCCCAATTTCACCTCGCCGGGAACAATAAAACCCGTCCTCATAATTCCCCACATCGTCCAATTTCACCTCGCCGGGAACAATAAAACCCGTCCTCATAATTCTCACATCGCCCAATTTCACCTCGCCGGGAACAATAAAACCCGTCCTCATAATTCTCACATCGCCCAATTTCACCTCGCCGGGAACAATAAAACCCGACCTCATAATTCTCACATCGCCCAATTTCACCTCGCCGGGAACAATAAAACCCGTCCTCATAATTCTCACATCGCCCAATTTCACCTCGCCGGGAACAATAAAACCCGTCCTCATAATTCTCACATCGCCCAATTTCACCTCGCCGGGAACAATAAAACCCGTCCTCATAATTCTCACATCGCCCAATTTCACCTCGCAGTGAACGGCAGAAAAGAATAAAACGCCCGGTCCCGTTCTCATCGACATAATCGATACAGTCTATATCGTGACAGACGGGTTCCATCCTGTGCGGTACCGCACATGTGATTGACTGCTACCCTAAAAAAGAATAATTTGTTGCCAACATCTGTATTTTTCGTCTGACAACGATTGTTCAAATGCAAACTCGCATGTCACTGTCTTTTCCACGGGGGAATTTATCCGAGATAATACTTTTAATTTCATACTTTATAGGGAATTAGAGAATCGTTCTTGTTATTGCTGATGGATGAGACTGTTCAGAGAGATGAGGCAGAAAAGGAATAAAAGGGTGGGGAGAGGGGTGCAGAGAGAGGAGGATAGAGTTGGGAGAGAGAGGTGGGGTAAAGAGATGGAGAGAGAAGAGGAGACAGAGGGTGGGAGAGAGAAGTTGAGGGAGTAGTTAGTGGATCTCGTCTACTCTTCTCACCTCTTTCTCCTCTCCGCTCCTCAATCTGACACCTCCCTTTCCCCCACCCTGCAGAAAATGGTGGTGATCCACGCCAACCAGCCCGCACTGCCAGACCTCACCTCCGTCTTCTCCGGCAAAACGGCGCCCACTTCTGCCTTTGACGGGCCCGAGTGACGACACGTCCCCCTACTCCACGGGACAGCCTGAGGGATTCGGACCGACCGACCTGAGACTCGGCCCGAGAGAAAAGTCAAGGCGGGATTTTGGAGACCAAGGGGGGAGGAGGGTAACAGTGCTAGTTATATCCCCCCCCCCGTGGGAACCCCCCAGTTCCAGCTCCCATGTTATGAGTCGCCCTATCCCATCCTCAGCTCCCGTCACTTCTGAAACACTCCGCTCTCTGTCCCCTCGCTCTTCCCTCTATCACTGCACATCTCACCCTGGCTGGCGGCCATTTTTGTGATGATTACCATTGACAACCGCTCTCCCAGCTTCCTAGAATGGGGCAGACCCATTTCCTCACCTACCACTCCCCTCCCTGTTTATTCAATCGCAACTCCTCATCTTTCCTCTCCTTTCTCTCCCTCCTCGCTCTTCCAACTCTCCATTTCACCTTCTGCTAATAGCCATTTTGTCACAGTGTAAGCACACCCTTCCCCTTTCTTGCCGTCCGTCTTGTTTACGAAGGAAATGTCACCACCCACCCTTTCTCCTCTATTGAGTAAGCCACTCCCGCACACATCCCATCCTGTTCCTCCCAACCCTGTCCCATTATTCTCCCTCCCTCCCCGTCCAATCACTTCCCCTCCCTCCCCGTCCCATCACTCCCTCTCCCTTCCTGTCGTTTCACTCCTCCTCACCCCGTCTTTCTCTTCTCCATGTCGGTCACCAGTTTGTGACAGGAGCTTTCCGTCCCCTATTGAGTCAGTGACTTCGCCACGCTCACCGTCTCATCAGTCCACTCCTCGTCCCGTCACTCCTCTTCCTCCCAAACCCCTCATCCCTCCTCCTCAAAGCCCACGTGTATATGTGTATGTCTGAATATCTGAGATATATAGTTTATTCAATGACAACATCATTAGAAATAAAACATATATACAATACCCAAGACTATATAAAACACAAATTAAAATACTGTTATTACCATCAATAACACACTCGATCCCGGGATTGTATCCATGGGCACCGCATGTTCCTTCGCCATAGATTCTGTATGTGACAGTGGCCATTGTAAGTCAGTGTCTCACTCCATCCCTGGCGGGCACATTAACCAAGGATTCGCCCATTTTAAATAAGCGCGTCCCTCCCTCTCTTGTGCTCACTTCCACCAAAGCCGTCCCACCTCTCCAGCGGCCATTTCAAGTGAAGCGCCGGAGATCCCACCTCTCTCGGAAGTTCTGGGAGTCTCCCGTATATTGATAGTGACTCCCTGACGCCCGTAATTTATATAAAATATCACGGTGGAAGGAGGGAGGGTGGGAGGGAGGGAGGGAGGGAGAGAGAGAGAGAGAGAGAGAGAGAGAGAGAGAGAGGGAGGGAGGGAGGGAGGGAGGGAGGGAGAGAGAGAGAGAGAGAGAGAGAGGAGAGAGAGGAGAGGGAGGGAGGGAGGGAGGGAGGGAGGGAGAGAGAGAGAGAGAGAGAGAGAGAGAGAGAGAGAGAGAGAGAGAGAGAGAGAGAGAGAGAGAGAGAGAGAGAGAGAGAGAGAGAGAGAGAGAGAGAGAGAGAGAGAGAGAGAGAGAGAGAGAGAGAGAGAGAGAGAGAAACCATGGCAGAGTGTTCCAAAAAAAAATATAAAACGTACTTCACCCCAGACTACACTGAAGTGTTCCCCTGCCTAATAGGGGTCAGGAATAATGACAGTGTTGCTCGCTGCACTGTTTGCAACAGTGAATTTTCTATTGCCCATGGGGGGTTAAATCACTGTTGAGGTGAGTTTAACGGGTGTCATTCATTCATCAGCACAGCTAACGCTATTTAAACTAGCTGGCTTGCCGCTAAGGAGCTACTCTATTGCAGACATCCCACCTCTCCCGGGAATTCCGGGAGTATCCCGCAAATTGATGGTGCTACCGCCTTGAAATGAGATTTTGCAGGGTTGGATTATTTGAATTCAACGTGTCCTTCACTCCTTCTCTGCCATTCATTTTATCCAAGGCGTCGCTCCCTCCTTGGTTACGTTTCGACCCGGCCGAACGGGGTCTCATTCAGTCACCACATCTCTTCCTTTTTATCAATAAAATTAACGATGCTGACGGTCGTTTTCAATCGCCGTCTCACCCACTCCTTTCCCGGCGTTCAATTTAAACAAGTTATCACAACAGTAAACTGCCCCGTCAGACAGGATAAGCGAAGCCGCGGCCATTTTATGTCAGAGCAATAGGTCATTTTAAATCGCCCCATTACCCCCTCTCCCTTCTCAATATGCCACTGACTCCATTTCGGCCATTTTACCCGGTGCGTCTCTCCTGCTCTGTTGTCTGTCCATCACTCTCTCCCTGTCGGCCATTGTAACAAAGGTATCAGAGACTATTTCAGGTCGGGTCGCCACTCCCTCGGATTTGTCACCTCCTGGCGTCCATTTTCTCTCAGTGCATCCCTCCCTTCCTCCATGTAAACCATTTTCAAAGCGCGCGTCACCCCCTCCCTATTGACAATGTTATATTGGCGCGTCACTCTCTCCCTGTTATTAATTCTATATTCTGGTTTTAATCCAGAATCCAATAGTTAATCAGCACATAACCTTCCCCGCCCCCGGTGATAATTTTCAGTCAGTGCACAAGCCTCACTCTGTCGGCCATTATCACTCAGCCCATCACTTTCTCCGCGGAGACCATTTTCAGTCAACCTTTCACTCCCTCCCCAGTGACCATTCTAAATCCTTCTGTCGCTCCTTCCCATGTCACCATTTTCCATCAGGAGCCCCTCGCAGGACAGACACTCTCGACCACCCTCCACTCGATTGCGCAGACTGTTTATCACAAATAATAAATATATCGCAAACAATAGAGACCCATCCGACATCCTCATCTCCGGATCCTGTGCGTCATCACTCCGAGTGTCGTGGAGAGAGGAGGATACAGACACCAGGTAACGTGTGCGGTAATACTCCCGGTGTCGATACAGAGACCCGACACGGTGCGCGGTAAAACTCTCAGTGCGGAGACAGAGATCGGAAATTCTGCCTGGCAAAATTCCCAATTTGGGATTTGAGGACGGGAACCGTGCCGTGTATAACTTCCTGTGTGCTACGTGGACACAGGGAACCGGGCGCAATGAATCTCCCGACGTGGGGAAACGGAAAGGGTAAACCTCTCTCATACGCACCCCACCCCCCGCCATCTTCAGATAGATGTGTCGAATGTCCTTCAGTCCGATCCTATCCGCCGTCTCCGCCAGGAGATGAGCATCGTCAGTGTTACAAAGCCGTCACCATCCGCACCACCCTCGACTTTCCGAGTAACTAATAAACCCATCGGCGTTCTCGTCAAATTTCCTAAATCCTCTCCGAGTTCTGTCAAATACAGAATTCAGGCGTCCCCGACAATTTCCAGCATCCCATTCCTGTCGGAAATGAACTGAAAGGAGTTCCATTGGGAGGCAGACGGTGGGAATGGCCAGATGCCACTGGGTGATCGGACGACAGGAGTGAATAGGAAGCGGTGAAGACGATGGGGGTAAATGGGAAGGGGCGGGTCCACTGGTAGGCAAATAGTGGGAGCGAATGGGAAGGGGCGGTGCCCACTGGAAGTTTGGACGATGCAAGCGAATGGGTCAGAGTGCGTCCCGTTAGGAATGCGGATAGTTGGACTGAATGGGAATGGGTGGGGTCCATTGGGAGTGTGGATGGTGGGAAGGAATGGGAAAGAATGACATTTGATTGGGATCACGGTCCGTGTGAGTGGGCGGGAAGGGACGGGAGGGACGGGAAGGGGTGGAGTCCCACTTTGCAAAATTATCCTCAACTTTGATTTCATTCTGGTCTACCTCTGGAACCTAGAAGTCAAATGTGATTGTTAACCGCTATGGTTATGATTACCGTCTGTAGTCCCCTGCCTGTTTGTGCCCCCTCCCACCCTCTCCTGGTTTGTGCACTGTGTGTGTGTGTGTGTGTGTGTGTGTGTGTGTGTGTGTGTGTGTAGTTCCCTGTGCTACAGTTCCAAAATGAACACAATGAGAGTCTCCTCTGTAATCTGTTTTGACTCGAGAACTGCAGACCTTTTTGTTCCCGTGTCAGACCTCAGAAGAGTGTCATGGGATGGTGTGGATGGAGATTCACTCTGTGTCTGACCCCGGGAGTGCGTGATGGGACGGTGTGGAGGGAGATTCACTCTGTGTCTGACCCCGGGAGTGTGTGATGGGACGGTGTGGAGGGAGCTTCACTCTGTGTTTGACCCCGGGAGTCTATGATGGAATAATGTGGCTCAACGCCGGTGTGCCTTCCCCCATCCCTATCGTACTCGGGACCCAAGTGAAATCACGTCTGACATTACAGTCGATTTTAACTGTCTGCGGGGGCAATCAGCCACAATGGGGGTAGGGTGGACATGCGATCCTGGGCACCCAGACTCTGATACGCTGCTGAGGAGCTCAGACCCACTATTACACTGCACAGGGTGCGGGGGCAGCTGTAACCCCAGGTCACTGTTTCTCCTTTCAAGTGACTCAAGTCCGACACCAAGACGGAAAGTTACAGCGGTTTATTGATTTCATCATGACAAATATAAATTAAACAACGAGTGAGCTGCTGACGTGCGGGAATAAATAAGCTGCTCCCGACTCACTCACACTCACACACAATTAACTGGCCGGCGACAACGATTGACCGGTTGAATAATCAGTCCCGTTTCTCACCGTCACTCTGCATCGGGGAACCGATGATTATCAAATCACACTTCAGGGCCGTGTCCGGGATCGCTGCAGATCCAGGGTCACTGCCGAGGGATTTGTCCATTTAACATCATTATATCGGCCAGGCTGCAGAATGCACCGTCCTCAGCAAAGGGAGCAAAAGGATTCTCTCCGGGGATAATCCCACCCTGGGATACCGGTGTCCCAGACTAAGCCCCGCCCCCGGGTTCTTCCTGCCTGTGTAATACCCCGGGGTCTCGCGTGGGGGAGTCTTGAACCCGCACATCCGGCGGAAGCTGGTGCTGGACCGGAGGAGATATACGTCAGTGCAGGATCACAACGAACAACACACAGCGCGAGACTGGAGCCAGTTCCGTTAAAACCGTTGGGAATCACACCTGGATCACGGCCATTAAATGTAACGGCGGGAGTTAAAATGGAGGGTGTGGAATCTGTCAAAATGTCCCCATCCCGCGAGCGGGGATGTTCACACATTCAGATGTTCACAGGATCACAGATCCACCATCAGTCCGGGTCTGGGTTCCAGGTAAGATAAAGGTTAAAGGCCAGATGTTCACAGATCCACTACTATCAGTCCGGGTCTGAGTCCCCGCAAAGATCTCAGTTTATTCCCCTCGGCCTCACTGAACCGATTCCAGTGCAGCCTGAAACAGATGGAGGAATAAAGGTGAAATAAACAGATTACACAACAGTGTCAGTAACAGGGGACCGGGGTTAATGTTTCAACAACACTCACAGACAAATATCACCAGAAAACCCGCGGATCCGCTGATATTTTATCACATTGAACATTAACACAAACACTCACCCGATCCACTCCAGACTCGGGAGGGTCAGTATGAGGTGGCGGAGAGCGGGGACAGATCGGTCTGTCAGCGAGTTTGATCCCAAGTTCAGCCACGTCAGTGATGGTTTTGTACTGAGAGCGGAGACGAGATCCTCGACACCAGAATCTGTGAGACCGACACTCCCCAGACTAGAGTTGAGAGAGAGTGAGGGTGAAGGACACAGAGAGACAGGAGACGGTACAAATCCCCAGTGTTTATCAGTAACACAATTACTGATCACATTAATGTTCAGTGTCAGACACCCAGTGACTGTAAACGCAATCTCCCTCAGTCTGGTACTTACCGCAGAGCCTGTATTTTACACTCCGGGTTCCTCAGAGCCATAGACACCAGTTTCACTCCTGAATCTCCCAGTTTATTATCACTAAGGTACAGCTCCGTCAGTGATGGGTTTGTACTGAGAGCGGAGACGAGATCCTTGGCACTCGTATCGGTGAGACCGACATGGGTCAGCCTGGAGATGAGAGAGAGTGAGGGTGAAGGACACAGAGAGACAGGAGACGGTACAAATCCCCGTTGTTTATCAGTAACACAATTACTGATCACATTAATGTTCAGTTCAGACACCCAGTAACTGTAAACACAATCTCCCACAGTCCAGCATTTACTCCAGTTTCGGTATTTTACACTCGCGGTTCTTCAGAGCCGCAGACACCATATTTTTAAGTAGGTACAGTGGAGGTGTCGGGGGTAAGACTTTAACACAGAGAGTGGCGAGTGCGTGGAATGGCGGAGGCAGAAACCATAGGGTCTTTAACAGACTCCTGGATGGCTACATGGAGCTCAGAAAAATAGAGAGCTATAGGTAAAGCTTCGGTAGTTCTAAGGTAGGAACATGTTCGGCACAGTTTTGTGGGCCGAAGGGCCTGTATTGTGCTGTATGTTTTCCATGTTTCTTTGATTCTACTGATCACATTAATGTTCAGTGTCAGACACTCAGTGACTATAAACACAATCTGCCACAGTCTGGTACTTACCACAGTGTCTGTATTTTACACTCCGGATTCCTCAGAGCCACAGACACCAGTTTCACTCCTGAATCTCCCAGTTTATTAAAACTCAGGTCCAGCTCCGACAGTAATGGGTTTGTACTGAGAGCTGAGGCGAGTTCCTCGGCACCAGAATCTGTGAGACCGACATTGTCCAGCCTGGAGATGAGAGAGAGTGAGGGTGAAGGACACAGAGAGACAGGAGACGGTACAAATCCCCACTGTTTATCAGTAACACAATTACTGATGTTTTTTTCTTCAGCACGATTGTGCAGGTCGGCCAGTGAGAACAGCGAGAAGAGTTTAAAAGGAAGACCGATTTACAGAGCGAGCGTCAGAGGAGCGGGAGACAGAGTAGGAAGGCTTTGGCTCAACGGGGCTTCGGCGATAAAGGGTCGAGGCGAGGTAGGTTATCTGTTTACAATACAGACAGAGAGTATGTGTGTGAGGCTAGTTGTCTCTGCTTAGTGTCAGATGTGGGAGACCCGTCGTCTTTGTGATTATTATTAATGACCTAGATGAGGCAGTGGAGGGATGGGTTAGTAAGTTTGCTTGTGACACAAAGGTTATCCACAAAGGTTGTGGATTGTGTGGAAGGTTGTTAGAGGTTACAATGGGACATTGATAGAATGCATAATCGGGCTGAGAAGTGGCAGATGGAGTTCAACCCAGATAAATGTGAGTTGGTTACTTTTGGTAGGTTAAATGTGATGGCAGAATGTAGTATTAATGGTAAGACTTGGCAGCGTGGAGGATCAGATGGATCTTGGGGTCCGAGTCCATTGGACACCCAAAGCTGCAGCGCATATTGACTCTGTAGTTAAGAAGGCATACGGTGTATTGGCCTTCATTAATCGTGGGATTGAGTTTAAGAGCCGAGAGGTAATGTATTGCTATATAGGACCTTGCTCGGACCGCAATTGGAATGCTGTGCTCAGTTCTGGTCGCCTCACTAGAGGAGGGACATGGAAACCATAGAAAGGGTGCAGAGGAGATTTACAAGGATGTTGCCTGGTTTGGGGAGCATGCCTTATGAGAATACCTTGAGTGAACTCGGCCTTTTCTCTTGGAGGAACCGATGATGAGAAGTGACCTGACAGAGGTGTACAAGATCATCAGTGGCATCGAATGTGTGGATAGTCAGAGGCTTTTCCCCAGGGCTGAAATGGCTAGCATGAGAGGGTATATTTTTAGGTGCTTGGATGTAGGTACAGGGGAGATGTCAGGGGTAAGTTTTCTTTTACACGGAGACTATTTAGTACGTGGAATGGGCTGACGGCAGCGCTGGTGGAGATGGAAACCATAGAGTCTTTAAGAGACTCATGGATGGCTACATGGAGCTCAGAAAAATAGAGGGCTAAGGGTAATGCTTAGGTATTTCTATGGTAGGAACATGTTCGGCACAGCTTTGTGGGCCGAAGGGCCTGTATTGCGCTGTCTGTTTTCTATGCTTCTTTGTTTCACTGATCACAATAATGTTCAGTGTCAGACACCCTGTGACTGTAAACACAATCTCCCACAGTCTGGTACTTACCGCAGTTTCTGTATTTTACACTCGGGGTTCCTCAGAGCCGCAGACACCAGTTTCAGTCCTGAATCTCCCAGCTGATTCCCCCCAAGTCTAAACAGAAACAGACAAATTGATGATCAAAGTGATTCAAGCCATGTTTCTGAGGGAATTTCTCTCACTCGGATATTTGAGGAAACATTAAACCCTTCAATAAATCGCTAATCGGAGTTCCCGTCACTGTCAATGTCCCTCACTGCCCAACTCCAGGGTATTTACGGAATGCCAGTAATTTACTCCCACAGTGAGGAAGATTTGTAAATGGGTAAGTATTAATGGGAGATGTTGGAAGTGATCCCACCTGAGAGAAAGGGATAGGAAGACAGATCCTGCAGGAGATGGGTGGGTCTGAACTGATGTCCACAATCGGGAGAGGAGATGCGCCCGTGGGGTCTGGGTATCTGGTAGTGAGCACAGTCACACAGGTGGACTGATGGTGATAGTCACACACGGGGAAGGGCAGGCAAGGACAATCTCATAATGGTATTTCTTTCCTTCTCACTGGGACAGTCTGCAGACGGTCTCTTGTCCCTCACCGGGAAGGGGGTGTGAATCTCTGACCCACCTGCTGCAGTCAGTGTCGGTCTGGGTGTCAGTAACAGTGAGAAGGAATATTGTCAATGGACGTGTCACAGGCAGCGAGAAACACGGCCATTCCTGTGATTTACTACCATTAAACTAATGTCCGTTGTTCACTGATCTGATGAAGTCTCCAGCATCCCTTCACAAGGAACCTTCCCATCGTTGGGCATTTGTCAGAAGTCTTGGCAATCTGAATTACTACAGTTTTACCCAAAAAACTTTACATTGAAACAACACAATGGAACAGTTTCGCAGTTCAGAGTGAGAGATAAATCAAGTTACCTCAACTCCCGGCACTTGTACAACCCGGGTCCCAGCCGCTGGGTTCCTTCACACTGAATGTGGCAGTACTCTAGGTTGAGGTATTTTATTGTATCACAGAGTCCGATGACATGAGACAGGACCGCGCAGTCAATCGGGGTTAGTGTGATTCCACTGAATGAAAGTGTTTCCACAGATCGCAGTGCGGCCTGAGCCAGTCCACGATTCTGAGACTCAAACAGGTAGTGCAATATGTTCAGGAGGCTCCTTTTACCAGATTCACTCCTCGTGTTTCCACTCTGGCGTTTAACCTCCTCCTTCACCCAGTCAATCACCCGGCAGGTTGTTTCATGAGTAAATGGACCCAGAAACTCCTCCAGGCCCCGAGCTATCATTGGGGAGGAAAGACCAGCAACAAAACGGAGAAATACTTCAAATCGCCCATCTGTCGTGTTGTGGGCTTCAGTAAGGAATATCAGGATATCCCCGGGATGTGGATTCAGGAATTGTGCGACTGCAGCTACAAACTCTTGGATGGTGAGGTGTGGGAATGTGTACACTATGCCCCGGGCAGAATCCTCTCTCTCCAAAAGCTCCATCAGGAACCCGGACAGGAACTGGGAAGACTGCAGATTGTACTTGATCAAATCTCCATCTGTAAACACAATCTTCTTCTCGGACACTCCTCTGAAGGCCATCTGACCAACCCTGAGAAACACATCGCGGGAGTTCTCAATCTCACGGCCGTGGTTTTTCAGGATGTTGTAAATATAGTAGGAGTACAGTTGGGTGATGGTCTTGGGTACTCGCTGCGGGTCCCTGACTCTTTGTGTGAAGAAGGGGCCCAGTGCCAGAGCAAGGATCCAGCAGTAGGAGGGGTTGTAGCTCATGGTGTACAGGATCTCGTTCTCTTCCACGTGTTTGATAACAGCTGCTGCCATCGTATGTTCTTCAAAATACCTGATGAAATATTCCTTCCGTTCCTCACTAACAAATCCGAGAATTTCGGCCCAGACACTAATCCGAGCCTTTTTCAATAAATGTAACGCAGCGGGACGGGTGGTCACCAGCACTGAACACCCTGGGAGCAGCTTGCCCTGGATTAAACTGTACACAATGTCAGACACCTTGCACTTGAATTCAGGATCTGTGCATGTGGACTGAGTTTCTGTGTCTCTGCGACTGTCAGAAAAATCAATTCTGTCATTGAATGTATCCAAACCATCGAATATAAACAGCAATCCCTCTGGGTTCTTCCAGACCTCTCTCAGGATATTCCCAAAGTAAGGATACTGATCCAGAATCAGTTCCTTCAGGTTTATTCTGCAGTTAATGGTGTTTAAATCCCGGAATTTGAAACTGAATACAAACTGGAACTGTTGGTATATTTTCCCCGTGGCCCAGTCATAAACAATCTTTTGTATCATTGTTGTTTTCCCAATCCCCGGGACTCCAGCCACTGCTGCCGAGCTCCCAGATTTGGATTTACTCCGGGAAAAGCTACTCTGGAACAACTGATCAGTCCGGATTTTTTCCAGCTTTCGGCGGAGATGGTTCTCTCTCAATTCCTCATGGTCTCTGCCTCTTGCCAGCAGCTCATGTTCCACCAGTGTCCGATCTCGAACAGTAGAAATGACCGTGAGCTCAGCGTATCGATCAACCAGCTTGAAAACCTTCACCTTCTCCCTCATCAGGATCGTGTTCACTCTCAGTGTTTCAGTTTGTGCCCTCAGAGTCTCCTTGTGTTTCTGCTGAACATCTTCCATGGGAACAGAGAACATTGTCAATATATCAAATTGTTCAACTGACAAAGAATATCATAACTGCATTTCAACATTCAGTGTTTGAGATTACATGAATTAATTCAATGCTTCCATGGAAATTAGGACAGAAAGCAAAATTATTTTCACAGACACTAGAACTGAGAGAAAATGTCCAATCCTTAAATTCTGGTACTAATGACTTGTGAAGGTAATCATTCCCCCGATATCCTAATTCAATCCTGACTGTACTTATGTTACAACAACATTTCACTATATTTAAAGCATTGTTTGCATCATTAACAGTCGATGTTAATAGTGATCTGGTGCGGAAATATGGAGAGCAGGACACTGTGCATTTTGACAAAGCTGCACACTGGGGCGTCAGAGGTGTCCACTGCTCTTGCATCTAAACAGGAACAGAATATGTAGGAAATACTCAAGTCGGGTAGCATCTGGAGAAGAATGACAGTGAAGTTCCGGATCGATAACCCATCAGAACGACAAGAATGAAAATGGATGGAGGAGGATGGAGTGATGGAGGAGCGGAGGAAAGATGGAAAGGAATCTCCGTGAATGGCAGAGACCATAAGCGTATCAGTGGTGTACATCGTGTGTGTGGAGAAGGTGGTGAAGTCTTGGCAACTGCTACTGATCAGTCTGGCAGGTGGAGTGTGGGGCACTGTATTATGATGCCTCCGCCTATCAGAGTCGACCATGGACGTTGCGGCCCGGATGACTAGATACGCAAGCCAGGACACTCTTCCATTGATTAACTTCCTTCTCCTATGATAGTTCCTTCATTTTTATGGATTCTGCTTTTATTTCCGTTCAGTGATGCGTACCCTTTATCAGAACTGCATATGCTTGTCCGGAGTGCTGAATCCTCCTTGCGTTGATGAAAATATAACCTTAGAGCTAATTGTGGATTTCAGTTAGGCCACACTGATTTCTGGTCGCCTCACTATAGGAAGGATATGGAAGCATTGAAAAGGGTACAGAGGAGATTCACCAGGATACTGCCTGGTTTAGAGAGTATGGATCATGATCAGAGATTAAAGGAGCTAGGGCTTTATTCTTTGGAGAGAAGGAGAATGAGAGGAGACATGATAGAGGTGTACAAGATATTAAGACGAATAGGTAGAGAGGACAGCCAGCGCCACTTCCCCAGGGCACCACTGCTCAGTACAAGAGGACATGGCTTTAAGGGGAGGGAAGTTCAAAGGGGATATTAGAGGAAGTTTTTTTACTCAGTGAGTGGTTGGTGCATGGAATGCCCGGCCTGAGTCACTGGTGGAGGCAGATACACAGGTGAAGTTTAATAGAGTACTAGACAGGTATATGGAGAAATTTAATGTGGTGGGTTATGTGGGAGGCAGAGTTTGAGGGTCGGAACAACATTGTGGGCCGAAGGGTCTGTAATGTGCTGTACTGTTCTATGTTCTATGAGTATCTAACCTGGGCCTAATATATCGATGCAGCTAAAAGAAGGCACAACAGCGGCTATATTTCATCAGGACTTTCCAACATCACTCGAATATTTCTACAGGTGTAACTTGCAGAGCATTGTAACTGGCTGCATCACCGTCTGGTTCATGGGGACTACTGTACAGGATCGGAGTAAGGCGCACACTCAACGATTCAGGGATAACTTCTCTGCCATCCAGTCTCTGAATGGACATTGAACCCGTCGATAGTGACTCACTAATCTCTTTTATATTTCTATTTCTACACAAGTAGTTTAATATTTTATAGAACCACACAGACATGCATAGCTATATATACTATATACGGTTTCTTTGGAAATTAGTTCCAGTATTTGAATTAATAGTTTTAGCTTTACTGATGCAAGAACAACTAATTTCCAATCATCCCTGTACAGCTGTGTCAAAGTATAATTCGTTTATTATTTTTTCTTCAGATTTGATACCTGATTTTTGTCCGTTTCAGTAAATTAGAAAGCAGGTTTACAACTAGACAAAACCACAGAGAGCTGTGGAAGTCGCTCTGGAATACACCTCCATTTATTTTTATAACAGTGGCTGTTCCTCTGTGGATGTTAATAGGGCGATTATTTCATGCCGATGCTTCATCAGACGTTGTGGAAATTTCACAAAGATTTGTTGCATTTTATATATATTAGGAACTTCTCTTAAACACACGAGGGACAGAATCAGGCAACACAGACAAAATGTTGGTGGAACGCAGCAGGCCAGGCAGCATCTACAGGAACAGGCACTGTCGACGTTTCGGGCCGAGTACTTCCGTCAGGATTGTCTCAGAATCAACCGGTGTTTGATAAACAATATAATGTTGAAAGATTTCTGCTTACCCCAGGGCTTGCTATCGAATTACATAATCTATTAGCAGTTGTTCCTTAAATCCGTTCATACCAACACTGTATTCTTACTGCACTTCTCTATGTCTATTGTGGTTATCATGTGAGTGGTAATTAGTGACGAGATGAACGATGTTACAATTATACATGCATACATACATACATATTGGATTTATTATTAAGAAGCCAATAATAACATAGTAGATGACCATTCAACAGTCTTATAAATGCAGAATTAAAGCTGTCCTTGAGGCTGTCGGTTCATACCTTCAGCCTTTTATATTTTCTGCCCCATGGGAGTATGAAAGAGAGAATGTTTGAGGTGGGTTAGGGTTCAGCAGTGAGGCTTTGGGGGAGGGGGGTGTAGTTTCTTGCTAACTTGATTGAGTTCCTCCAGGAGGTGACAAAGGCGATGGATGAAGTTACACATGGATATTTTCTGCTTGAATATTAGTCGGATGTTTGACAAGATCCCACATGGGAGGCTCATACAGAAAATTAACATGCTTGAGTACTGTGTGAACTGTCCTGGCTGCCGGGGACCCACATTGGGAGAAATTTATTTCGCTGGCGGGTAGTGAATCTGTGAAATCATTGCAATAGACAGCTGAGGAAGACAAGTCATTGGGTATATGTAAAATGCAGGTCAATATGTTCCTGATTAGGAAGAGTGTCAATGTTTACTGGGATAATGGAGTAGGGAGAAATTGAAGAGCAAATTTACTGCACCGAATGGCTTAATTCTGCCCCTGGATCTTACGGTTTTAGGGAGCATCTGCAGTATTGTATTCACTTCTGATTGTCCAGCTCTTGGAAGGATTGGAAAGGGTGCTGAACAGGTTCATCAGGGTGTTGTCTGGATTCGGTGACATGTGCTACAAGTAGAGGTTTGAAAAACTTGGTTTGTTTACTCTGGAGTTAGAATAGAGATCTGACTGAGGAGTACAATTTTGAGAGATGAGAGTTTAGGTACACAGCCTGTATTTTGTTGTTTTTTTTTCACATGTGACTGGTGTCTAGTACCAGAGGGCATTTGGTGAGGGTTAGACTGGGTAAAGTTACAGCACATTGGTCGAGTTTTCACATGGTGGTGGGTGCCTGGAATTTATTGCCTGCGTCATGTCGGATGCAACTATGATATAGATTCTCCGAGGTCTACACATGAAATGCGCAGTAAATGCAAGGGTATGGTCAATAAAAAAACAGAGGATACCAAAGTATTTTTTTTCTTTCCCAGATATATAAAGAGTAAAAGACAGTGAGAGGGTCGATATCGGAGCGCTGAAAAATGATGTTGTAGATGTCGTAATGGGTGAAAAGGAAATGGCAGACACACTCTGTAGAAGTCATTAGGGGAATTACAAAATGTAAAGAGCATCAGCAGACATAATTGAGTGTAGCTGTTGTTACGAAGGGCAAGGGGCTTCGGAATCTGAAAGGTCTGAATGTAGAAAAGACACCTCAGCTGGACGATAAAGTGTATCAGGAGCCCGCCTGAGGTGTGTGGGCATTCCTTGAGCATTAGAAACAGGAGTGAAGGGTTCAGCACACCCACCCAACAGCTGGATTAATAGAAAAATGCAATGTAGGATATTCAGGCTGCAGCGAGATATTCTCTGAATTGTACACCGAACCAGAGATCAGCGAATGATTAATGGTGAATTTTGATTCCCAGGTTCCAGCAATTCACAGTCAAACATTTGAGATCTGGTTTGAACTCTGCATTTCATCACTCACCTATCAGATGAGAGGGTAACTCAGATAACACTTGGCCGATGTCCATGTATTCTTGTGGATCAGGACCTGTTTGAATCAAAACAATGTCCATGAAAACAGAGCTAGAATAATAAAAACTGTTTATTTCAATGTGCCTTTGTGTTCAGTGCGTGGTTTTAACATACCGAGCTCCTGTACTTCCCTCAGTATTTTGTCCAACTTCGGTAACTCAGTCCTCCATGTCACAAAGGATTCCCACATCGCCCTCCGGGCCCGGGAGCCTTTGCCCATCACCAAACTGAGGAAGAGTCTGGAACTCTCTGCCCGGTTTCCCTTCTCTGTCAGCTCAGTGACTTTCTATAAAAGAAAACAATGAATATATTGTGGAGCAGACAGACAGACATGGGGAATGTGGAGGAAAATATCTGTTCATGGTCCCGGTAGTTTCAGAACAGATGCAGTCACTGGGCTGCTGTCTCATCCTCCCTGGGTTCAGTCATTAACAGAGAAACAGTAACTGAAGGAAATTCTACATCAATATTCTGTAAGTATAAGATTTTACTGACACCCTGCTGTATATTCAACGTGATTAACTTACATAAGTGTGCAACATTACATCAAAAAAGATGCGACAACAAGAACGGAAGAGTGGGAGAGTGAGAGGATGGCAGGCATCACTGAATTGTGGCGAAAAGAAGATGGATACATACTTAATCAAAAGGACAAGCGGGTAGGTGAAACGGTTGGCTTGACTCCGTTCTCGTCGAAAAATAGAAGTCCTTCTAAAGAGGTGATATTGGATTGGATGATGTAGATGTTAAGAAACTGCACAGGAAAAATGACCTTGACGGAACAGTAACCAGGATGTGGGCTACAAATTCCAGTGGGAAAGAGAAGAGGCAAATAAAGAGCTCAGTGTTAAAATAGTCATGGGGTATTTCGATATGCAGATAGCTTTGGAAAATCAGGTCGGTGCTGAATCCCAAGTGAGGGAATTTATAGAATGCCTATGAGATGGCTTTTGAGAGAAGCCTGTGGTTGAGCCCACTATAGGAAAAGCGGATCTGGATCCGGTGTTGTGTATTGCAGCAGATTTGTTAGGAAGCTTAAGGTAAATAAACCCATAAGAAGCATTGATCATAAAATAACAGAAAGGGAGGGAGAAGGTAAATTTAGATGCATCTGTGTTACAGTGGAATAAAGGAATTACAGTCTGGGCAAAAATAAATTGGAAGATGACACTAGCAGAGGAAACACCAAAGTAGGTGAGGAGTAGATGAAGATTCTCGTAGCGATTCGGAAGGCGTCGGTAGAGGTAGATAATCACAAAGATGAAGAATTATTCCAAAGGGAGGATGATCAAACGTGGCTGACGAGGAAGTCAATGCAGCACAAAAGCAAAGGAGAGGGCAGAGAATATTGCAAAATATAGTCGAAAGCTGGAGGACTGGGAAGCTTTTACTAACCAGCAGAAAACAACAAAAAAGCCATAAGTGGACAGAATATGAAATGTGAAGGTAGGCTAGCTAATAACGTAAAATGGTTCATCAAAAGGTTTGTCTGATATATATACTCTTTTAGGACAACCTATTGATTTTTGGGGCAATAAGATATCAGCTTTACGTGCGGTAGTTCATGTCTAACCAATCTTAAAGTTCTTCCAGGAAGTGACCAGGAAAGTGCATGGATTCACGGATTCAAGGAAGTGGGTGTTGTCTCCATGTAATTTAGCATGACCTTTGACAAGCTACTGCATAGGAGGGTGGGCAAGAATGTTCAGTTGCTCAGGTTTCAAGGTAAAATGGTAATTTGAATTTGACATTGGCTATTTGGAAGAAGACAGAAAGTGGTTATAGACTGTTGAATCTCTGACTGGGAGTTTGTAACTCGTGCGGTGCCACAGGGATCAGTGCTGGGTCCCTTGTTGTTTGTCATCTGCATCACCGATCTGGATGAACATGTGGTTAACTGGATCAGCAAATTTGCAGCTGGTACCAAGAGTGGGAATGTGTGGTGGAGAGTGAAGAAGACGGCCAAAGCTTGCAGTGGTGTCTAAACCAGCTGAGATATCGGCTGGAAAATGACGGATGCAATATAATGCAGACAAGTGAGACGTGTTGCACTTTGGAATGACCAAGCAGGATCGATCTTATACAGTGACAGTAGGGCACTGAGGTGTGTGGTATAACAAAGTGATCTGGGAATGCAGGTCCATAATCATTAAAAGTGGCAGCAAAGGTAGATAGATCGGAAAGGAAGTATTTGGCACATGAGCCTTCAGAAATGAAGGTATTGAGTACAGGAGATGAGATGTGATGTTGAACGTGTATAAAACGTTGGTGAGGTCTAGTTTTCAGCGTTGTGTGCAGATCCAATCATCTACTTAGAGCACAGATGCAAAGAATGTTGGAAGAGTACAGAGCAAATCTACAAGAATGTTGCCAGGACTGGTGGATCTGAGGTATAAGAAAATATTGAACAGTTTAGGGCTTTAAGCCTTGGAACGCAGAAGATTAAAGGGCGATTTGATAGAGGTTCACTAAATTATGAGCGTTATAGATAGGTTAAATGAACGGAAACTTCTTCACTCAGGGGGTGGTGACAGTGTGGAACGAGGTAGCAGTGCAAATGGTACAAGCGGTTAAGAGAGAACTGGATAGATACAAGAATGATAAGGGTATAGAGCGCCAGGACACGGTGCAGTCAATAGGAATAGGCAGTTTCAGTAGTGTGGCATGGAATAGATGGGCGAAAGGGCCTGTTTCTGTGCTGTACTTTTCTATTTCTATAACAAGTCGGCCACTCGTTGGGAACTCAGATGGAGACCAGATCAGCTGTGGTTAGCAGGTTTCCCTCCCTCAAGTACCACAGTGAAGCCGGTTGGTCCAATTTACAATCTGACAGTTTAATATTCATCCTGGATTAATAAGCTGAGGCGAATTTGACCAATGGTCCTGATAAGATGCAATATTAAATTTAGACTGAATGTCTGTTCAACAGTCCAGATATGCAGCCACTGCTCTTATTTCACACTGATAAATGCAGCAGGTGTGAGAGGAAAATGTGACGCTGAACCTGTTGTTCCCAGTGCTCCCCACCTTAGCAGCTGAAAACAGATCTGCTGAAGACAAGTCAGAGAGCAAATTTTCCATTACCATGTAGAACTAGAATGTGCAGGAGATTAATATCGATTACTATTCCCTCTGATACCAGCAGTTCAGTGACAATACACTAAATACACTCACCTCATTTTCTTCTCTACTGAAATGTCCCTCCTTTGTCAACATCCAACCGAGTCTTTCAACCTTTTCTTCAATCGCTTGTTTGAGTCTGTCCCTGTAGAATTTTGTCAGCTGGTACAGTCGATACTCGCCCCCCTCTGCCAGGAGGTCGGAGATTGTAAACTCTGGCTCTGTGAATATAAAAAGAGAATGTAGTCACAAACTCAAATATCGCTTGTCTCCACCGCTCTGGCCCTGCTCAACAAACCAGTCACGTCTTGAATCTCAGTGTTGACCTGCTTTCAGCTGAAAACACGTATCGCCCTTAAAACCGATCCATCAATGCGCTGGGCATGACGTTACCAGAAAGACCACATTCAGTAGTAACCTGTCTCTCCTACCGTCCCACCCACTCACTGATTTCAGTTTAAGATGGGCAATAAATGTTGGGACTGTCCATAATAGTCGCTTCCCAGAGATATACTCTCTCTATCCTGGCAGATACATTTCCCATAACTCAAATCCTGGAACTAATCACTTATCCAGATAGCTGCATTTCATGTTGTGGGGTAACGGGTGCCTCACTACACCACATACACCACACCAACACATTTCCCCTCTCTGAATAACCCTCCAACAAGGAATCACATTTACCTGCTTCCTGATTCAATCTGCAAACACATCACCCTCATATTTCACTCACCCGCTTCTTGTTTGGGAGTTGACAACTCCGTGTTCAGTGAGCTTCCGAGCTGACAGGCAGTCGCCTCGCTTGTGCCATTTCCAAGGTCCTGCTCGGTGTCTCTGACGTAACTGTCTACGGGCTGACTTTGCTCCTCCTCCGCTGCGGCTGTCACATTCCATTGTGACATTGCTCTCAATCTGACCCTGTTTTGGTACCTTGCTTCCCGCGTCCCGATGATCTTCCCTCGGTGAGTTGCCTAGTAAAAACCTCTTGACTACTTTTCGTACCCGCTTTAATTTCCCATCGGAAGTGAATGATGAATAGCAGGTTCGGAGTGATTTATACTCGAACAAGGTTTCACAATGGGTGTCTGCAATGAAGCCGAGACTCTGACTGACTAGATTTGGAGTGGGACTGTGCTGGTGAATGTGAACCACACTTCCTGCTAGGTGACCATCACGACAAACCAGTGTCTGGACACATCCACTCCCAGAAAAAGAAGTGTATAGACACAGTAATACTGTTATCGGAATACGCATTAGTTGAATGCCCTGATAACCAACGGTTATTAATGGAACGGCATCAGGTGATACCGGGAATTATCACTGGGATCATCAAGCATAAATAAACATAAATCTCTTGGATCACAAACTGTCCAGTCACCTGTGTCACACACAGACACGCCATTGCATTACTCATGGTCCGATCCTGTAGGTAACACGTTCTCTGTTTGCTTTGTCACACACTGTCTTGTCCCCTGGGTCACAGACTGACCACTGCCTTGAGACGAACAATGTCCAGTCCCCTGGGTCACAGACTGACCATTGCCTTGAGACGAACAATGTCCAGTCCCCTGGGTCAAAGATTGACCATTGCCTTGTGATGAACAATGTCCATTCCCCTGGGTTACAGACTGACCATAACATTGAGCCCCTGAAGCCTGGTCCCCTGGGTCCCGTCCCGTCTCCTGGATGATGATCGTCATGGAACAACTATACAAGTCATTGGCAATTGAAGAGTCTTGCGTGCATTTCTAGTAGCTAAACTTAAAGACACGCTGAGAGAGCTTTACATACAGTTGCAATTGTTAATCTAGAGGATGGATGGTATTCAGCTCGAAAGAGTGAGGAGGAGATTGACAAGTACGTTACTGGATGGGGCTGTTTGTTTTTTTTGTGAATTAAAGCACTGGTTTTGTTATACCACGAGTTTGTGAGTTCAAGACCGACTGGAGCCTCAATATTTTTTTTTCGAATCTCATGTGGATAGGCTGGTGAAGAAAGCTTTTGGTATGTTGGCCTTTATAAATCCGAGCATTGAGTATGGGGGTTGGGATGTAATGGTAAAATTGCTCAAGTCATTGGTGAGGCCAAATTTGCAGTATTGTGTACAGTTCTGGTCACTGAATTATAGAAAAGAAGTCAACAAAATAGAGAGGCAGAGGATATTTACTAGAATGTTACCTGGGTTTCACCACCTAAGTTACAGGGAAAGTTTGAACAAGTTAGTTCTTTATTCTTTGGAGCTTAGAAGGTTGAGAGGGGACTTGATAGGGAATAATGAGGGGGATAGATCAAGTTGACGTGGATAGTATTTTTTATTGAGAATTGGAGAGATTCAAACAAGAGGACATGATTTGAGAGTTAAGGGTCAAACGGTTAAGTGTAGCACGAGGGGTATTTTCTTTACTCAGAGAGTGGTAGTTGTGTGGATTGAGCTTCCAGTAGAAGTGGTAAAGGCAGGTTCGGTATTGTCATTTAAAGTAAAAATTGACAGGTATATGGACAGGAAATGAATGGAGCGTTATAGGCTGAGTGCAGGTCAGTTTGGATATGTGTGAGTAAGTGATCGGCACGGACTAGAAGGGCCGAGATGGCCTGTTTCCGTGCTGTAATTGTTATATGGTTATCTGGTTATATCACGGGAGCTTGAAGGGAAACCTTACACACGTACATAAAATAATCAGGGTGTAGACAGTGTTTTTCCCAGGGTAAGGGAGTCTGAGACCAGAGGGCAGAAATTTAAAATGGACCGAAGGTGGTATATACACTTTTTCACGTGGTAGGTGATGGGTATAAATTACCCATGCAGCCAGATGAGGTAGTAAAAACAAATAAAATTACAAAGTTGAGAAAAGATGTGGGCAGGAAAAAAGATAGAATAAGTCTGCAAGGGAAACATGGGAAAAGCTGCTGTGAAATCGGACAAGCTCAGAGACATTTAGAACAGCATTTAGTTGGGCAGCTGTGAAATCGGACAAGCTCGGAGACATTTAGAACAGCATTTATTTGGGCAGAAGGACCTGTTTCAAGGCTGTAATCTCTATTTTATTCCACCTGGAATCACAGAGCTGAGCACAATCACAATGCTTACAGGAGACAGAGACAATTGGTCACAGGTTATACCGGGTCTCCTATCAGAGATACTTGGAATTTAAATTCAAGTAGCAGATCATCTCATGAGGGACTATGAGACCTCAGGTTCCCCATTTGGTCACAGACCAGATCTGGATTGGGGTATTAAAACAGTATCAGAATCAAGTTTACTATCACCGGCATGTAACGTGAAATTTGCTAACTTAGCAACAGCAGTTCAATGCAATACATAATCTAGCAGGGAAAAGAAATATTAAAAAAATAAAAAATATATAATAATAATAATAATAATAATAATAATAATAATAATAATAATAATAATAATAATAATAAGAAGAAGAAGAAGAAGAAGAAGAAGAAGAAGAAGAAGAAGAAGAAGAAGAAGACAAATAAACCAATTGCGTATATTGAGTAGATCTTTAAAATCATGCAAAAACAGAAAGACTCTATATCAAAAAAAAGTAAGCAAGTGTCCAAAGATGGGATGTCCATTTCGGAATCAGATGGCAGAAGGGACGAATCTGTTCCTGAATCGCTGAGTGTGTACCTTTAGGCTTCTGTATCTGCTTTCTGACGCTAACAGTGAGGAAAGGGCATGCCTGGGGTGCTGGAGGTCCTTAATAATTTGACGCTGCCTTTCTGAGACCCTGGTTCCCAAAGATGTCTTGGGAACTTTGTAGGCTAGTACCCAAGATGGAGCTGAGTAGATTTACAAATTTCTGCAGCTTCTTTCGGTCCTGTGCAGTAGCCCCTCCAAACCAGACAGTGATGCTCCGAAGCTGACCACAAGTCTATCTAAAATGAAGGGTCTCCTGATCCTCAGCCATTTCCAAGTCTGGCAAAGTTCTCGGCTCGGCTACAGAAAACAGAGTTTGGAAAATTCCCCTCATCTACTTTGTCAACAAGAGGGGTGTTGATAGCTGCCCTGCCGAATCCTGAAATGTTTTGTTATCACAGAATCTCTGAAATCCCGGAAATGCACTTATCACCTGTCTCTGAATTTTATAAATGAAAATTGGAGATGTCTTTCATCTCTAAACAGGCCCTGATGTACAACAAACCCTGAACCTGGACTTTTACGTAACAAACAACACCGCTGTCTCATTCCTGTATGTGTTTCACTCTCAACCTGCTGATTCAGGGTCTCCAGCTCCTTTCACTCAGGTGAAGCTTGGCCTGGTGAGCGGAGTCATTCGACCATTACTGGTGTCAGGTCCCTGCGCTGGAACTGGAACACAAAGCCGTTTTACCAGTGGGATCAATGTTTGATAAAACTTCTCTGCCCTGTTAGCGCCTGTGTAAGTTTCTTCATCTGAACTACTGTGCACCAACAGGGCAGAAGTTTAATTATAAAGATCCCGGTGATCATACCTGTAGCCATTCTTATTCTGACTGATGATTGTCGATTTTCGTCGTCTTGTTTACACTTTGATCGCGATGCACGACAGCTCCACCCGCTGGTGATGCCCTGAATTACACAAAACAAGCAGTGTGTCAGAGAGCAAATGTGCAAATGTGCAAATGTGACAGTATCTGCATCCTCTGCATCTGAGCAGCAGTTCGTTTAGGAACCAAACATTCCCTGTTAACATCACTTCCCACACCATGCCTGTACGTCTGTCCAGTGATATCTGGCTCATCCTACTGATGAAGTATGCCGACCACAGTGCCCACAGAGCTGGTCCCAATTTCCTGTGTTGAGCCCATTTCCCCCCTGGCCTCTTTATTCCATCTTCACATCCCAACTGCTTCTGGAATTATACAATTGTGCCTGCCTCATCCACTTCCTCTGGCAGGTCCCTGCACATAATCACCAGCCGCTGCATGAAACCGTTGCTGCTCATGTTGGTTTTGCAATCTATATACCACTCATCTGCCCATTTAGATCCCCTACAAGCTACGATATTCTTCACCGTGGGTACCATCTACTAATTTTGCGTCATCCACGAACTTACCAGTCAAGCCTTGTGCACCTGCATTCAATTCATTGCTATCAAATAACAAATATCAAATATTGCAACTTGTAGCTTTGCGGTACAACACTACTTACGCGCCTCCATTCTGAGGAGAAACCTTCATCCATCACTCTTTGCTTACTAATTTCAAGGCAATTTTTGAATCCATCTAACTTTCTCTCTCTGTACCGCATGGGACCTTGTCTTCCAGACCAAGCTGTCATGAGGCACCTTGTTAAAGGCTTTACTGAAGTTCAATGTACAACATCCACTCGCCCATCCTCACTGACAATCATCTTCAAAAACCTTAAAAAGTATTGTTGAACACAACTTTCCATGCACCATGCCATGGTGACTCCTACTCAGTCTCTGTCGACACAAATGTTGGTAGATATTCTGTGTGTGACTGGTCCGTACTGTGGAAAATTGTCTCGGGCACATCCCCTTCCATTTTATCTACTCACCATCAAAAATCCAAAATGATAACCCGTAGTAAGGTTATGCTTCTCCAAATGCTCAAAATTCCTGTCCTCAAGTATCCGTTCCAAGGGTTTTCCAACCCCCGATGTAACACACACTGGTCTATAATCCCCTGGATTAAGCCCATTGTGTTTATTGAATTACAGAACAACATTTGACAGCCTCCAATCATGTGTTGCTACCCTTGTGGCCAGAGAGGATGCAATGACCATTATCAGTGCCCCGTAACCACCCCCCGTCACTTCCTGTAGTAACGTGGTGTTTATTGGCAGAATGAACAACATCTCTTTCTTAGCAGAATGACAATGTTATGCTATCGTCACCATCACTGTCCATCTCATTGGTAACACTAAAATAAAGCATTCGTTAAGCACCTCACCTGTCACCGTATCCTCCGGCACGTTTCCACCTTTGCTCCTGCGTAGTCCTACACTCAATCGATTCACCCTCCTCTTCTTCACCCACATGTAGAACGCCTTGGGCTTTCCTTCATCCTACTTCCCAAGGACTTCTCAAGTTCCCTTCGACTTCTAAATCACTTCTTAAGTTCCATCCAGGCGACCTTATAATTCTCTAGAGCCTTGCTTGAATGTTGCTTCCTAAACCTAAATAATGCTTCCTTCTTGCTTAAATGCTCTCATCTCTTGTGAACCACGGTTCGTTTATATAAACATTCTTTCACGGTGTCTGGAACAAATCTTCCCCGAACCGCATTCAAGTGTTCCTGAAACAAACTTCAGATTTCCATTGTGCATTTCCCTTTGAAACTGTTTTTCCCAATTTACACTCCCAAGATGCTTCGAATACCATTGCAACTATTAAATACTGCCTCGTATCGTCCGCTACCATCCGTGTCCATGACCATGATAGAAGTTGAGGTGTTGTGGTCATTATCTCAAAAGTGTCACGCATCGTAATATCTGTCACCTGACCAGCATCATTGTCTCATACTAGATCGAGTATGGCAGCTCCTCCAGTTCGCCCAGCCACATACTATGTCAAGAATTCATCCAGGACACATAACGCATTCTGGCCCTTTGACACATTTTGGAACAAGGAGATGGAATCAACATCAGGAACGTTGAGGTCAACAATGACAACAACCTTGTTGCTTTTGCACCTTTCCCAAAACTGCCGAGTTATCTGCTCTCATTATCCCAGTGGCTTTCGGGAAGGCTGACAGAATGCTCCCAGATTGATAGCCTCCTTCCCGTTTCTGACTTTCACCTACGTTGATGTTCTCTGTTTATGTAGCTGTGATACCATTCCTAATTAGTAAAGACAATCCTCCATATGTATTCTGAAACAACTAAAAACTGAAGCATCAAACACCAATCCTACCCTTATAACAGTCAGGTCTGTGTAATGGTGATAATATGCACCATCCATGTTCTAAGTTACTCTTATTCTTAATACTTATTGTATTGAATTAAACACGTTTCCAGCTGACTACATGATGTCCTGTCCACATCCGACCTTTCCACCAGTCTCTGTGAACTTTGCATCTACCTTTATATCAACTCTGCTATTACCTGACCAAACGCTCTGTTTCCCAACCCGCAACCACTGAGTTTAATCCGACCTCGGCAGCTCCAGCAGTCCTGGCTGCAGGGACATTTATTCATCCCAAGTACAGATATAACCCATGCCTTTGGTACAGGGCCAAATGGGAACATAACTTCATTATAAAACCTAAATATGCTTAATCACAGGTTCGTACGTTCTGACAATTTATTAGTAGAAAAGCACTTGATGGCGACAGGGTATACAAATGTAAATTATTGTTTGGCATTTGCTAGTTAAGACTGAAATATGGTGCTGGGACATTTGGCTTCAAGAGGGTTTGCTCTTAGCAGAGGCTTGCTCGACGATATACTCGAGGGCAAGTGTATCATTGCAGCTTGCAATAGACAGAGGAGTCAATGACATGTTGCTGCAGTTCACGGTAATTCCACATTTCCGCAATCAACAGAACAGGAAAAAAACTGTGGCCTCTTATAAAGGGAGGAAATTCTCAACACATTTTCAGATTAATGTGACGTAACACAGGCAAGCAAATAAACAAGCAGAACTGATAAGAGTTTGAAATGAGCAAACAATATGAGGGAATGTGCGTGGCTTCACAGAGTAATTAGCAAATCTGCAGTGAGTGCAGCTGGGTCTGACAGACGCATATTGGTATTCCTAGGCTGATTCAGTCCCACTCCAGCTATTTCCTACCTTCCTTGGTACAAAAATGTAATACCAAAAGGACCGGTGTTCGGGTAAATAAGACTCTCCAATCTTTCCCCTGACTGAATCAATGGAAACGCCAAGTCAGATGGGTTCTCTCCATTTGGTGCTCTCCGTCTTCGGGCTGGTTCATTGTTGCTGTTCCCTCGTCTTCAGTTGTGATTTTCTTCCAGTCGTGGGCTTTTCCTCCAATAAATCTCGCAGGTCAGGTCAACCTTTAACCAGAGAGATAATGAAGCATGTTACTCATACAAAGTAGAACAGAGGATTAAGCTTATTGGAACTTAATCTTGAACTCATATGTAATGATGCGAGTGAAGAAATCTGTAACTGCCCCTCGACTTTACAAAACCTGACATGGGATACAAAGAAACACACATAAAATTGCTGCAGGAACTCATCAGATCAGGCAGCATCTGTATGTCGACTCTACTCTCTTCCACAGATGCTGCCTGGCCTGCTGATTTCCTCCAGCATTTTGTGTGTGTTGCTTGGTAGCATCTGAAGATCTTCCTTTGTCTGTGATGGGATAAAAAGAAGTCATCACTCAGTCATGGTATAAGATAAAAAATCATTATGCATAGAGGCAGAATTAGGTGACTCGGTCATTCTAGTCTGCTGCATAATCAATCATGGATGATTTTTTCCCAACACCGTATTCTTGCTTCCCTACTATAGCACGCAACGTATTTAGCAATCCATAACATGAATGTACCCAACGACACCCTCCACCACCCTCTGTGGCATCAAATTCCACAGATCAACCAACATTTGGCTAAAGTAATTGCTCTCATCTCAGTTTTAAAGTGAAGCTTCTTTATTCTGAGATTCTTTATTCGCAGATCCCAGACTCTCCGTCTAATCCAGACACCCTCTCTATTCTCACTGCAACCAAACTTCTTGTCATTCAGTCGGTGTAAATAATCACCCCCGTCTTAACCCGCCAACCATTTGAACTCCACTGAACACAGGCCCAGGGCCATCAAATGCTCCACATGCATAATGCTTATCATTCCTCGGATTATTCTCTGAACCTTGTTATCAACAACAATACTGAATGCATTTTCAGGGGAGAAAACAGGACAATTGGGACCAGGATAATGTACTGGGAAAAGCGGTGGTTTCTTCGCTTTTCTATCAACTGTCACAAAACGAGCGCTGGTGCGCTGATCCATTGGCAGGAGATTTAAAATGTTCCAGGGTGAATGTAATAAAGAGAAACGGGAATCACTAGAAACGCTCAGCAGGTAAGGAGCAGCTGCGGGGAGAGGGAAAAAGTTACCGATTCGGTTTCCTGACCATTCGTCAGAATGGTTTCAAACGTCATCCATTTCTTCTGTGTAAAATCTCGGGTTGTTCTCTATCAGGGAAGATCTGATAGAGGTTTATAAGATTGTGAAAGACATTGATAGAATAGGCAGGGAGTATCTTTTCGCTGTTTTTGAAATGTCTAATACCAGAGGACATGCAATGAACGTGTGAGGGAGTAGATGCAATGGAAATGTGAGGGTAAGTTGTTTTACTCAGAGAGGTGTGGATGCCTGGAATGCGCTGTCTGTTATGGTGGTGGAAGCAAATACATCGGAGGCTTTTAAGAGATGTTTAGATAGGCACGTGGGTGTGAGGAAGATTGAGCGGATTTGGACATTGTGTAGGTAGGAGTCATTAGATTTTTTGAGGGGCGGGGGGTGATTTACTTTTCAGCTTGTCTGGCACACCACTGTGGCCGAAGGGCCTGTTCCTGTGATGTACTGTTCTATGTTCTGTTCCATCTTCAGCATCTCGAGTTTCTCTTTGACTCCCGCCTCGCACATCTTTTCCACATCTCAAGGTGGGTGTTCCCACGTTTCACACTGAGAGAAGCCGCTTCCAATATCCAGCCCCCGGAGACGTCTGCTTCGTTGCGGAAGGAGGGACATCCAGCCGCTTCTGTAAAAGCACCAACGTAGACCGAAGCCCAAACACTGACAGTCCCATATTCCTGGAAACCACATCCCAAGATTGTATCTGAAGCACCAACTCTCCCAGAGCTCTTTGCTGCCGGTAATATGCGGCAGCGTCTCAGCTAATCCCAATTCAAAAACTTACCCTCCCACACCAACCCGTGACAGAACTGGAGCCTGTTGATCCTTGTTCTGGACGGGGATCAGCCGGGAAACATGGGCATTGGGTCACGAAGAGGGTGCTGATACATTTCAACTTGTCTCCACTGTTACTCTGAGCACACTTGTTCATTACTTTTTTTATTGTTGAGTGCGCTGTAGCCCGGGTCAATTAGCAGCCACTTTCCCATTACGTAACAGGAACAAAATGTTGTAAATATAAATTTCAAAATAATAAGTATAGGAGATATTTTTGTTCTTTTCATGCACAAAACACTGACAGCCTGCAAGATGTTTGACACAGTGAACAAAATTGCATAAATGCAATCTCTACAATCATTAGTTCTTTCTTCATTCCAACACAGACATCATCCATCCCGCCCAGTGAAAGCTCAAAGCATCCTCGTATCAACCGCGGCTGCTGAGGCCCCTGTCTCTCCGCTGAGAGTCAGTAACATGTTCAACACTCTCTGCAGCTCCAGCGAGCTGTTGCCCTGGTGACAGAGGAGGTGGCTCGCAAAGATAACCGAGAGGGGAAATAACAAACTCAGTGTGACATTACGGCAAAGATGAACTGAACATTCAACCATTTTGTGATGGTGATCCTAAAATTCCACTGGTTGTTTTTACCCTGACGAGGGGCATTCAGCAAATCTCATGGTGGTTCCGGCTCTACAGAACTCTCGGCACTGCAGACGCTGGTCCAAAATAAAAACACATTGTTGGATACCATCTGTCGGCAACAAATGTCGAATATGTGTCGAACGATCAAATTAAATTCACAGAGCCCTCAGAGCGCAGACACGGGACTATTAGCCCATCCAGTCCGTGTCATGTTCGCCCCCTGCACCTAGACCATAGCCCTCCAAACCTCCCTCATCCATGTAACTACCCAGCCATCTCTCAAATACTACAATTGAACCTTCATCTCTTACTTCCCCCTCAGAACCCCTTTAAATGTGTCACATTCTCAATTAAGTTCACTATCTTACTCAACATGAGGGGAAAATGCATACCTGCATTCACCCTTTTTATACCATCATCGATTTCTATGTTTCTAGCGGGGGTTTGGAACCTCGGGCCCATGGACCCTTTCTTTAATTGTAGGGGAAAATGGCGTAGAAAAGTTGGAACCCTGCTCGGATACCCCCTCATTCCCCTGTATTCCAGGTAATCAAGCCCTAACCTGTTCAAACTATCACTATAATTATTTCCTGAAACACCAGCAATGTCCGTGTAATTTTCCCTGCACACTTCCACTCTCATCGATATCTTTCCTCCAAGTTCGGACAACAGCTGCACACAATTCTGCATATTTTGGAATCACTGTGACTTTTACAACTTTAGCGTTAATATCCCGTCACTTCTTCCTAATGGTCAATAAGCCCAAAAATCTCTTTACAAATCTGGTATTACCAGGAACGCAACTTTCAATCCTCAAAGGAATTGTGGATCTGTAACATCCACGCCAGGACAAGCAGTCTCAAAACGGTTATTTTCCACAGGCAGTAAGCCTGATCAACACCTCTGCTCAGTAACCACACCCTCCACACCCCACCCACTACTAGGTTAACATTCCCTGACAGTTCTATACACTCCTGTGCCTAATGTCACTTTATAGACAGATAATCAACGTCACAGACCAGACGATTGTGCAATATTGGAAAGGAAGAATGGCTGAATCAAAAATGCAATGAAGTAGAAGGTCATATTAACAACAGCAAATAAATGCACAGGAAAATTAAGGAAGTTACAGCAATTTAGAAAACCTCCTCTACAGGATGCACAGGATCAGCAGACGGATCCATCCTAACAGACCCAGATAAAGTATGTGAGAGTTGAATTCAGTATATAGATCAGATTTTTGAAGATAATAGAGGGGAACCCCATAAAATAAACATCCTAATCCTGGCCCACCTATTACCAAAGAAGAAAGAACTAAAACAATGAAAGGCATGAAGCATGGTAAAGTCTCTGGACCTAATGGAATTTCAGTGGAAATGATACAAGCCCCAGAAGATCTGGGAGTAGATATTCATTTTGAAGAGCTTAATGACATATATGAGTCTGCTGTATTGCCTGACGATCTCTTGAAATCAGTATTTATAACTCTGCCTAAAATTCCTGGAACTATTGACTGCGAAAATTATAGAACAATCAGTCTGATGAGTCACATAATAAAGATTTTGTTGATAATTGTTCTGAGTCGAATTAAAAACAAGTTAAGGCCAGAAACTTCTGAACTGCAATATGGGCTTAAGGAGGATAGAGGAACCAGGAACGCAACTTTCATACCACGAACGCTTTCAGAAAGGGCAATTGATGTCAAAATGATGTCTTTTTATTTTTTATTGATTTCACTAAAGCATTCGACAAAGTGTAACATGAAAAACTATTTCAAATTCTCACTTAACTAAACATTGACGGAAGGGACCAACAACTTATTCAAAATTTATATTGGAATCAAACAGTGGCTGTACAAATTGTTGATAATATAAGCAGTTGGACTAATATTCAAAGGGGAGTTAGAGATGCGTTGCCTCACCGGAATTATTTAATATCTATGCTGAAATGATTCTCAGAGAAATAGAAGACCTAGATGGGATAAAAATTGGAGATGTTTACATCAACAATATAAGATATGCAGATGATACCACCCTAATAGCAATTGCTGCAGAATGCTTACAAATCCTCCTAGACAAAGCAGTACAAACAAGTGCAGATTTTGGTCTAACCATCAACGGTAAGGACAGAGGTTGAACAAGATGCTTGATACATATTGAGGTGGTTGGATACAGGTTGGACATGGGTTGAACAAGATGGTTAATATATATCATTGAGGTGGTGGGATAAATGCTGTACAGAGTTTGAACATGATAGCTGATATGTATTATTGATGTGGTGGGATACAGGCTGTCCTGTGGGATTATTGTTAGGGCTTTGGCTCAGCCATTCCAAAACTCGCAATTTTCTTTTGAAATTACTGTCTTATTTATTTACTCTTGTCTTTCGGACATTGTCTTGTTGCGTTATCCAACTTCAATTAAACTTCAGGTGACAAACTGCTACCCTGACATTGTCCTGTAAAGTGTCTTTATATAAAATTAACACTGCTGCCATTTCATACCGTTGAAACTAAAATTTGAAATGGCTGCTTTTACCCTACCTCATGCTGCATTCAATAAATCCTCTTCTAGTTCTAGGTGACAAGCACTGAGCGCGGAATTAACTCAGTAAGGCAGAATACTTCACAATGAGGTGAGAGTAGGAGAAAGATTGTTGATATATAATTATTGATAAGATACAGGTACAATATGAACAATATAGCACGGAATGAGCAGATATAACTTGGTGGAAGAACACATCAAGGACAATCACTGATGGTCCTACAGAAATAGACAGTTACTGAATTAACAGTACATACTATGATATAAATGATCCTAAAGTGAAAAAGATAGAACGAACCAATGTACACTTTGGCATATGCCCTTTGAAATTATGCATGCCTTGTAATCCAGGAAATTTCCTGGTAAAGCTCGTCTGCAATCGCTCCAAACCCTCGACATTCTTCCGAGAATGAGGTTACCAGAACTGTATGAAATACTCCAGATGTGGCCTATGTCGTGCTGTAACATAACTTCCTGACATTTGAAATCAACGCCTTGATTGTAAAGGTAAACATGCCGTTTGCATTCTTAACCTCTCTGTCGATCTGAGTAGTCACTTTTAGGGAGCGGTGAACTTGGACTCCAGGATCCAACCACTCATCAACAATGTTCAGGTTCTTGTATTTATCAGTGTACTGTCTCTTTACATTTCTCCCACTGAGATGACAAGAATATAATCAAATCTCACTGAGTTTTGTGGGGTCCTGTGGAATTCATAACGAAGTGCACAAGTACGGGAAGGGACAGGTACAGAGAAACACTGACCTGTGGCAGCATCACAGGGAAGTACATTCAGATAACACACGGAACACAAATAATACGATTCTCTGTCATTAACAATATCGAAATATGTTTTATGTTTTTAAATACAGGTTGTATGCAATGATATTATATAATATATATATATATATATATACACTGTATCAATAACAGACTTAGAAATCTCATTAACAAAGTAGATATATGAGTTTTATGTCCTTAACAATATCTTAATATACATTTGTGTCATTATCAGTATATAACTATACTTTCGTGTCTGTAACAGACTTAGAAATGTTGGATTTGGTCCCTCGGTCAGATTGCTGATAGAGTTTGGGAAAAACTGGGCTCCAACCACCGGTCCTTACAACACACACTGAAACATCTTGCAGACTCAGGAAGGATTTGGTTATCCCATCTCCTTAAAGACAGAGACAACAGGAACAGGAGCAAGCCAGTCGGCCCTTCCAGCCTGTACTTTCATTCAATAAGATCCCGGGCCAGTCCATCATTGCACTCCCATCCCCACTTTTTCTAAAACCATTGGCCGGATTTGGAGGTCAACAGTCTTTCGGTGTTTGTCCACCAGCTCACCACCACCATGGTCTCAGACATTTCCACAGCTGAACCCCTCCTATCCCCACCGGGACAAATATCGTGTTTGCTCCTTCTCACACCACTGGTATCCTCTCAATAAAATCCCCTCCCCTCCGTCTTCTGCCGGGATCCCTAACTCCCCCGGGAGCTGATTCAAGCCGATGGGCCGAGCTGTTTCCTCCAACCTATCAGCGAGACATCAAAATCCGGCCTCAGGAGGCACTTCACAAGCGCCGGAAATTCCCTGGGAGGGAAATGGAAATAAATCAAAAAGAGGGACATTTACTTTGGGGTTGACTCCGCTTTGACGGGGTGCTCGCTGAGGGAGCGGGAGACGGATTCAGCGGGGTTACCGCCCTCTTGGATGCTCTCCATCCGCTATTGGGTTTAACCAGTGATTGACAACACTTCGCACCAATGGGATAGCTCAGCCCCAGAATCCTCTTTTGACGGCCGTGTATGAGTGAAGTCACTTGTGTGAGAGAGCTCGTATTTAAAAACACCTGAATGGAAGATTCTTATGATTTCAGTGGGACAACAACATTAATCACGGGTTTCATCACTGAATCCTGTGTTGTGGGATGTAAAGTCAACTGTTATGTGTCCAGCTGTGCCGTGTTGATGGTGGAGTGGGCAGCGTGGTGTTTGTCTCGATTCGGGTCACAACACCAGAATTGCCAGCTGGCTCCACACACAGTGTATTAGTCAACAGAAAACCTCTCGTCTCTGCAGCCTTTGTCTCCTGGTAAACTCAACAACCGTAACATGTGGACGATAGATACCCCTTAATCTAAAAGTCAGTGAATCTTTTGGACAGCTGAGAGCAGAAAGGAATTGAGTTTATTGGTCATAAAACCTCGCCCAGACTTGGTTGGAAGAATTTAGTTTTGAGTTCGGGGTGTCACAGTGAAAGGGCCGGACGGCTGAAATCTCTCCATTGTCCAAACATCCTTCCAGATGAGGCAACAGTTCAGTTGCGAATCCCCCTGGGGTCGCCTAATTCGATGCAGCCTCCTCTACACTGGTGACACCAACTCCTCCACATTTGTGCGGCGTTAGGTTTTATTTTTGCGGGGAGGGGTGTCGATATAGTTGTTGCGTTTTGTGCGGGGAGAGGAGTTTTTTGAGGTTGACGATCGGTTTGTCATTCTATTTATGTTTGTGTGTGTGTGGGGGGGGGGGGGTTGTATTTTCCTCTCTGAACGTCGTTCATGTTCTTTCTCTGTTTCATGGCTGTCTGAAGAAGAAAAAAATCGGAGGTGTATATGGATACATGTTTTGATAACAAATTAACCTCTGAATTATCTGCTATGAGTGGGACTCCTAGGCACTAGACGCTCGAATAATACAGCACAGTACACGCCCTTCAGCCCTCGATGTTGTGCTGACCCATATATTCCTTAAAAATGTACTCAACACACATTACCCCGTAATCTATATTTCTTTCATCCATGTGCATGTCCAAGGGGCTCTTAAATACCCCTAATGTTTTAGCCTCCGCCATCATCCCTGGCTAGTCATTCCAGGCACTCACAAACCTCTGTGTAATAAACTTACCCCCGATATCTCCCCTAAGCTTCCCTCCTTTAAACTTGTACATATGCCCTCTGGTGTTTGCTATTCGTGCCCTGGGGAACAGTTACTGAATATCCATATGATCTATACCTCTCAAAATCTTGTAAATCTCTAGCAAGTCCCCTCTCATTCTTCTACGCACCAAAGTGAAAAGTCCCAGCTCTGCTAAACTTGTCTCATAAGACTTGATTTCAAATCCAAACAGCATCCTGGTAAATCTTCTCTGTACTGTCTCCATAGCTTCCACATCCTTCCTGTAATGAGGTGACCACAACTGAACACAATAGTGTAAGTGTGCTCTCGCCAGAGGTTTGTAGATTTGCAACATGGCCTCTCTACTCTTGAACTCAATCCCCCTATGATCCGATAGGCCTTCTTATCCATCCTATCAACCTGTGCAGCGACATTGAGGAATATATGGATTTCAACCCCAAAGTCCCTCTGTTCATCCACACTCTTAAGTAACCGACTAATAACCCTGCACTCAGCCTTCTGGTTTGTCCTTCCAAAATACATCAACTCACACTTTCCCGGATTGAACTCCATCTGCCGCTTTTCAACCAATTCTGCATCCTGTAACCTTCGATAACCTACAGCTCCACCCACAACTCCTCCAATCTTCGTGTTATCTGCAAACTTCCATCCACCTCTTCATCCAGGTCATTTATAATAATCACAAACAGCCGGCATCCCAGGACAGATCCTTGCGGCACTCCACCAGTCACCGACCTCCAGGCAGAATACTTTCTTTCCACTGCTACCCTCTGCTTTCTTCCTGCAAAGTAGAAAAAATTTGCCCACGGCTATATAGTTTAAAGGTATCCCATAATGTTCCACTGGAAATTTATTCCGTTGAGTTAGTTGAAAAGAAAAATACAATTTGTTCTTTAATGAAATTAACAAAATTTAAATTCTGAAGCAAAGCAGAGTTGAACCACCATGGTCGATTGGACCTCTTGCGCGTACTAGGCGCTGTCTCTGTGCCGGCTTTCGAGTCTCCGTATTTTTCTTCTCGGGTGGGTTCGGTTCCTGCCTCCAACGCTAGAAATTGCCCAGAGTGTTCCGTTACTAACATGACTCTGTATGAGAGTTTCATCATACCACTCTGCGCTTTCGTTACATCAGCAGTATTTTGTGGTCACAGAGACGGGGAGGGAGGATGAATATCGCGAAGACCGGTTGTAGAAAGTGAGATCGCGGATACGGTGTGGGAAGGACTCGGGTCAAGCAGGCGGGGTGGGAGAGGTCAGAGAGATGGCACGGGTTGCTTGTTTCAGAGGGACTATAGAACGTAAGCGCTGTAATCCCAGAATACCCCGCAGGGGGAAAGTCAAAATCGCTCAGTGTATTTATGTACAGTATTCTCTGACTCACACTTCCCTACCTCATCCAAGTCTCTCTCTCTCTCTCTCTCTCTCTCTCTCTCTCTCTCTCTCTCTCTCTCTCTCTCTCTCTCTCTCTCTCTCTCTCTCTCTCTCTGTCTGTCTCTCTCTCTCTCTCTCTCTCTCGCTCTCTCTCTCTCAACCCCAGTGTCTGTTTCCCTCCCCAGCTCTTATAATATTCCGTCTCCCTGTATTCACCCATCTCCCGAACTCCTCTGGCCACCAGTACCTAAAGCCACCTCTCCCTCCTCCCTCTCTCCATTGACTCCCCAATCCTGGTTTCTCCCTCACACGAGTTTCTTTCTCTACATGCCGACACACCTACTCTACCCATCACACCGCCGCGTCTGGGAATCTCCCCTTCTGAGTTCTCTTCGAATCTCCCTCCACACCCCGATTCCCAAATATCGCTCCTCACCCCAGAACTCTCGACTTCCCCTGCCCCCTCCCCGTCGATCTCTCTCTACTTCACCGGTCTCTCTCCCAGACTCTCCCCTCAGTCATTTCGTCCCAAGTCTCTGCCTCATCTCTGTCATACAATTCTCACTTTACCCCGCCCCACTCTGTCTCGCTCAGTTTCCCTCTACTTCTGCCGTTCTCCTCTCCTAGAATCTCGGCGGCATCTCTCTTCTCCCCCCCCCCCACCATCCTTCTATTCTCAGACACTCGCCGCCGTCTCTCTACATTCGCCAGTCTCTTTCTCACCCCACCAGTCTCTCACACTCTCTCTAACCGATCCCTCCGTAACCACGGCCTCTCTTTCCTTGCCTCTCTCTCTCTCTGTCTCTACCTACCCCAACCCTTCGACCTCCTCTGGAGATTCACTCCGCAAATCTGGTTGTCATTCAGTCTTTTTATCGGCCTCTGGTATCTGCTCCGTCCCCCTCTCCGTCGCGTTTCTCTCTCCCAGCTATCCCCCTCCCGATTTCTACCGACACCAAATTCCCGACTCCGATCTCACTCCACATCTAATGTCAGTCTCGAAACCCTGATCTCTCTCTACATCAGATACCTCGAACTCCCCAGGGTCTTTCTCTCGCTACCTCTCCAGTCTCTGTCCCCGTCTCTTTCTCCCGAGTCCCTCGCTCTGGCCAGCCTCTAATCGGTTCCCGGGTAATGACTTTTCTGTTCATTGACTGCTCATGGAGTGTCGTGGAGTGAAGACGGCGTCTGAACCTTCGTGTTTTATAGCTGAAATAATAAAATATACTTGCTGATAGTGCAGATTCTCTGTACATCACTTATCATTATTACAGGGATGATTTTTGTAACAGTGGCGTCCATCACTAAAGTTGCCCACCAACAGGACATGCCCTCGACACAGTGTTACCACCGGGAGGGAGATTAATTGTACTGCTACCGTAAAGTTAACAAATTTCACGACGTATGCCTGTGATATTAAATTTGTTTCTAATTCTGATTCACTTGCAGCGGGGATGTGTCATTCTGAATTAGTTGAAAGTATGTCAGAACCTCGTTAGATGAAGGGTTGTACTGTGCTGTAATATTCTATGTTCTGTGCTCCATCTACTGTACCGCATCTCACTATTTAAGTCCAGTCGATTATTTATTTAAAGCTACGACACCTTCGTTTCCAGACTACTCTCAATCCGCCTGATAATATTGCAGGATCATTTATCAATAGGCCATAAATATCAGTGACAGCCACAGGATGATAGTGATAGTTTTGCCGCGAAGGGACTCGTCAAGTTCTACGTAAGGAGGAATTGTCCTCGGTGTTAAATCTACCCTGGTCATGGGGTATGAAGGGAAGTATATGAACAGACAGGAACATTAGCGATAGTCGGGATGGGCCAGTGTGTAGTAGGTCATGTCTACCGAAACGTACAAAGTTTTACGAGGTAGTTACCAGCAATGGTGTTGACGGTAAGGCAGTGGATACCGTCTGCAGGGACTTCAGCGAGGAACTTGAAAGGTTTCACATGGGAGGATGCTCGGGATGGGTCAGTCGATTGGCTTTCACAATGAGGAAGTAAATTGGGATCCTTGCAGTGTCCGTTGTTATTTGTAATCTATATCAACGATCTGGATAATCATGTCATCAACTGGATCAGCAAGTTGGCCGATGACAACAACATTACGGGTGTAGTCGAGGGCGGAAAGAGTACCGGAGCATAAGTCAGGATCTGGACCAGCAGGGAAAATGGGTTGAAAACTGTCAGATCGAATTTAACGCACACAACTGTTAGATGTTGCACTTTGGGAGGACCAGCCAGGTTTGGTCTGACACAATGAGCAATAGGGCACTGAGGAGTACGATAGAGCAAACGAATCTGGGAATGCAGGACCATAATTCAATGGAATTTGCGGCACAGTTAGAGAGCGCCCTGAACTTTTCGCACGTTGGCCTTCCTGGACCAAAGTACGGAGTACCGGAGTTTGGATCTTAGGTTGCTGTCGCTTAAGGCTTTATTGGGGCTTAATTTGGAATATTGTGTACGGTTGGGCTCAACTACCTGCAGGAAAGATGCAAATAAGATTGAAAGAGTACAGGAAAAATGTTACACGGCCATGGCTGGGACTGAATGTTTTGAATTAAAAGGAAAGATTACATATGTCAGCACTTTATTTCCGAGCGAGTAGAAGACTAAGGGGAGATTTGATAGAGGTAGACAACAGTATGAGGCGAATAGAGAGAGTGTAAATGCAAGCGGGCTTTCTGCACTGACGTTGGGCGAGAATACGACTGGAGGTCATGGGTGAAGGGTGAAATGTGAAATGTTTAAGGGAAACATGAGCGGAGGCTTCTTCACCCAGAGGGTCGACAGAGTGTGGACAGTACTGACAACACAAATGGTAATTGAGATACCGATGTCAACGTTTAAGCGATGATTGGAGAAATACACGGATGAAAGTGATTTGCATGAACTGATGTGAAATTAGAAGGCCGCATATCTTTCCGAAATTCTCTGAAGTGCTGATGTATGTGAGCCTCAGCTATGAAGCGTTAGTGTTGGTGAGGCTCAGATCTCCACATCTCACTCTCCTAAGTTCATTAGAATAGGTGCTGAGGCCTTTTGTTTTGGAAGTTGTGGATGGCCACGGTCCGGGCCGTAAAAAAAAAAGAAGCTTTTGACTTCATTTGACTTCATAGGCCAATGTACTGAGTACAGGAGTGAGGATGTTATGTTGATGCTGTTTAAGACATCATTGTTGTCTCATTTGGAATATTGTGTGCTGTTGGGCTCATCTACCTGCAGGAAAGATGTAAATAAGTTTGAAAGAATAGAGAAAACAAATGAAGACTGTAGTTCCGTGTTGGAGGAGGATGTGACAGTGGTATCAGTACGGTGAACAGATCTGTTGCTACAGAGGTGCTAGTAGGTAAAAGGGATGATTAGCCTCGATACTATACAACAAAGGGTCATTTAATCCGAATCCCATCCTTGGTCAGAAATTGGAGGTCAGTAATCCTGGAAGTCGTTGGAGGTTTGGAGACGTCATGTTCTAATTGTGTTGAATATTAACTCGTGGAGGATACGTTACCTTCTGCGCCTCCTTGTCTTGGAGTCGAAAGGCTTCATTACATTGTTTATGATTGCAATTACAGATGTTTGTTAACGATTGAACAAATAAGAGCATGTTACTTTCTGAAATATTTGGAAAATATGAATGCATTGTAGCGATTTGCATAACATTTGCCACCTTTTAATCTTCTAGTTCTTCTTCCGTGGTCAGGGAAAAAAGAAATATCCTGTCCGGAATCTCAGCAATGTCTCCGTTTCCCTTCCCAAATCAGCAGAACTGTATCCATTCCGGCACCGGGGAATCATCTATCATAGTGTTTTCCAAGTTTCCAGCGCATCCTCTTTCTCAGCGCCGGCACTTTCGAGCATGTCTGCCTTTTGACGCTCTGTTCACATTCATTAATGTATTCAGTGAGGAGCTTGGACTCCAGACGCAAGATTTCCTCTTTTTCCTCTGATCTGCCCACACTGTCTCCAGTCTCCTCCTGTTCTTCACAGTGCAACTCGCCAAGGATTTCTCAAATCTCCTTCTAAATGTTCTAAATCCATTACTAGATTCTCTTCTGTGTGCATTGTGACCTTCCATAACCCTGCCAGATCCTTTTTTCCCGAAAACTTAAGCACATTTCTTTTTTCCTCTTGACGAGTTGTTCCAACTTTATTACCACCTAGGGTTACTTTACGCTATCATCCTTGCCCTGAGTCAATGAGACAAACCCTTACTGAACCCCAAGTCAGTGCTCCCTAAACAATCTCCACATATCTGTTGCACATTTCCCAGACTACATCATTTCCTAATGTACGTTCCCATGTTCTTGACAGGTAGCAGCATACACCGCAAAACCCCAATTAAGCACATTCCGTGCTTCCTGGTCCTATCCATGTGCAAGTTAAATAGAGGGCAGATCTGCCCTGTTGCTCTGAAATGCTGACCCACCGAGAGATCTGTCACCTGATCCGTTTCCTTTTCTAATATTAGATCCAGTATGGACTGTTCGCCAGTCCGGCTGTCTTCATATAGTGAGATGAATCCTTCCTGGACACAACTGAGAAATTATGCCATACCAAGACCTTTTACACTGGGGAGGTGCAAGAGAATATTCTGGAACATTGAGCGTTTGTATTGTATTCTGCAATTTCCGGATGGCCAGGCATATGATTATTCGAATTTATGACATACTCGTCAAAACTGTTCATTGTAAATCGGCTTTATTTAAAAGCGCCGCAGAACTGCAATTGGACACCGGCGTTATCTACGCAGATGGCCATTTAATGTAAACACATACTTCATTCCATTCCTCAGCTCTTCTCTGAATTTCCTCTGTGTCAGTGTATAGATACAAGTATTGGTGCACATGCTGAGAATTTGTAACATGAACCCAAGTTGTTGGAGGATGTATACCGGGGAACTCAAATATCTGTCCTGGTAATAATAGTTTTGCACTTGCCATTTCAGGGAATGGGCTACATTAGGCATCCAAAATAATATGAAATTAGCTGATATCGAAAACAACAAAATCATCGATTTTCTGCGTTTTTCCACCTCGTCATCTTTCTGATTGTCGCCACTGTGCCGAAGCCTTCTGCGGACTCTATTTGCCACATCGATATGTCTTATGGTTAACCCGTTAAACACCAGGATTAAGCCGATTGGCAGCAATGGTGTTAAAATACTGTTGAGTAATTCGTATCCTCTCCACACGGGTGAAGTGGTGAATTCATATGTGGCGGCACACCGCCACGGCGTGTTGTCAATGATGACGTAAGGTTCAAGGGCAAAGTAAAACGGGGCACAACTCCCGCAGCTCACTATGACCACCGTCACGATAACCACCGTTGCTGTTCTCTCGGTGCAGTATCGTTCCCGCAGCTTTCGGCAACATATTGCGATGAATCGATCGAAGGTAAAACTGACCGTGAGCCATACGGAACAGTCCCTGGTTACGACCCGAAATACAAGTGTCAGAGCGCAGACAGGAGTGATGAGCAAGGATCTGGAATAAATGTAGATATTGTTGGTCTGTTCCACTAAAGCAGCAACGATAACCACCATCAGATCCGCTGTTGCCATTCCAACCAGGTAACGGGTGATGCATTTGGAGAGTCCGCATTTTCCCCGAGATAGGATCACAATCGCCGTTAAATTAACTGCAAGAAATTTGGAATCAAAATAGAAATATGGTCAGTTCCCTCAATGCCCCCATTCTACCGATGCTATGCAGTGTATGGTCTGTTTGGAAGTGGGAAGAGGAAATCCAGTGTGTGCGGTATCGGTCGCTGCACTCCGGCTGGAGGACAATGACGGATGTGTGTGTCAGTGGATTGGCGAACTTCACTCCTGTTAGCAAAACCGTTTCCATTACTAGTGGTGAAAGAACTGAAGGGATTGTTTGCAGCCGTGACAAAGTGGAATCAAAAGATACAAAGCACAAGTTATCATTTCAAGACCAGACCTACGTGCCGAAAATAGACTGGAACATCACTCAAATAAGCTGCCACGTTGTTATAAGGTCGAAGTGTCTGCACTGATAGAGACACGGACCTAGAAAAGCAGAGACCAGCGTCACTTCAGAAAACCTAGCGAGGTGAAATTATGAAACAGTGACAATACCGGGACCAACTTAATTGAGAAAAGAAGAAAACTGCGATCAAAGTATGGACAATAGAAATAAAACCATTAGATGCCTGAGTCCTCCATTTTCAGCTGACAGTAGCATCTGTGAGTAGTAGCAGTGCGGATACCGCAGCAGATTAACGACAGCACCAGACATAAAGTAACCAGCTCCGGCATCTTACCGAGGACACCAACCGCTACAAGTGTGGGATAGAAAATGGCCGCGATGTGGTAAATCGTCGAATATCCCATATTCCGGCAGAAGCAGCGTTCAGTTGTACAGAGCGTTTCAGCTGCTGAGATGGACTGGTGATCGGTTAACAGACTTTTATTGAGCAGAGAACAATTCCACTGAGGCAATTAGCGTGGCTAATACGTCAGGGACATTAGTGACAACCAACTGTACAAACACTTAAACTATTTATCCTCACTTTGTCCCCGTGTCATGAATTTGACTCCTCAATAGAGTCCATTACTGTAAAACAAAATATAATGTGGTTTTTTCCATGTTATTTTGCATGATACCTGGCTTCAGCTATTTAAATGGCATTTTTATATTATTATTGCTTTAAAACAGGCATTCATCTTGAAGTTGATTTGTTTTGTAATATTTAACCGTGCACATTCTCTTCTGAAATTGAGTGAAGGAGTCTGTTATGGCAGGTGAAATGAACAACACTTTCTTATTAAAGGAGAACATTCGTTTGTTCTTTTCTTTCGTTCGTTCCAGTCATTCCGGTCTGTTTGTGGGTTGAAAATCACAGTTACAGCTGACATAAAACAAAATACACTGCAAGTATTTCTGCAAACCCTGTAAAAGATCCACAGCGATATCCCAGAGACCTGTGATCAGAAGGGGAGAGTGTCCTCGGGAGATTACCGAGGGTTGTGGACAGCTTGAAGAACAATGTTTTCCAGCGCACACGTGGGCCGTTTGGCAGGAACCTGACCTCTGCCAGTGAAGGACTTGACCGCCCCACACCCGTGACGTGCCATGCAGTCTATACAACCTTAAAGATATTCTCAAATCTGCCACTATTCTACCGCTAATTTTCCATCCATTCTCTGTTTCAGTAAATATAGTAACTAAAATCTATGGACAATCCGCAGGTTTTCAGGCCGTTCTGTCATTTTCCACGAGGTTGTATTTTTTGCTCCGGATTTACTGTCGGGTATATTGCCTTCCGAGCGTCACTATGAGTGTGTGCAGAGCAGCGGATGTGGTCAAGCTCACCTGTCAATCACACTTCCTTCTGCAGAGCACCGCTCCGTGCTGGTTGTGATACACGTAGCAATGAGCGGCCCTCGACTTATTGGAGAGAGTCTCATCACTCCGTTTCCATTGCTGAACTCGTACTAATGTGCGGCCCTCGATTGACTCAAGAAAGTATCACCTCTCCCTTCAAATTCGTCCTCCCAAAATAGAACACTCCGTAACCTTCGGGGTTGAACTCCATCTGTAACTACTCTGCTCTGCTCTGCATCCTGTCAATGTCCTGTTGTAATCTCTGAACAAACTTCTATTCTGTCTATAATTCCACCAACCTCCACATCACTGGAAATACAATAAACCATTCTTCCACATAAAAACACAAAAAGAACCCTGGGTCTCAGGCAGATCTCTTCAGGACACCTGTCACCAACATCCAGAGAGAAAACGCTCCATCCACAACTATTTTCTGCCTTCTGTGGGCGTCATTTCTGAATCTAGCAGCTAGTTTTCCATGGATACGAAACCTACTGACGTTAAGGATGATCCCACCGTGACTAACCTTAACGCCTTGTTAAAATCCGTTCATATCATATCAATTATCCCCCACTTTATTTGCAGAAGACCACACAACAAACACGTTCTCCCATCTGTTTCTCTCTTCCATTTCCTCCACTTTAGCTCGGGCGAGTGCAAAGATGTGACCTATCCTCATCCTACGGGAGCAAACCGGAAGTAGGTGCCAAAGTCACTGAGGGGGCAACTGCTCCTTCATCCCCATCACCGTCGATTGTCTGAAACATAAATCTAAGAGGATCACTCATCTCGGTCCAGAGTATCCCATTGGCTGTAGGATTTCTGGAACTCAGCTACGAGAGGACTTTGACTATCTCCAAGGGGTTTGACTTCGTTAACATGATTCTAACCCAAATTATTTGTAGCAGTCTGAATTCGATATACTGATCTACCGGTTCTGTCAGCGATATCATATGTCCCTACAAATCGCGAAGTAAAGTGGCTTGGCTGATTTAGAAACATGATCACCTTCTGTCCTATTTCCAACACCCGCGGTTTTATTCGCGCCTCGAAATTAGCTTTGCTTTTCTGTTTCTTCCGTCTCCTGTTATAGGTGGCATCAGAATGGGCCTCCTGGATAGAGTCAATTAAATGCTGCTTGCATTTGTTCACCCAATGCCACTACACTCGGCTGATGATAAATCTAGCCCAAACATGGATTCTAACCCTTTCATTCTAACTAACATTGTCATTAAAGTTGTGTTCATCCATTCAGCAATTGCACTGTATTGCTGACGATAAGCGATACCAACTGTGTTTTATCCGAAACAGTTTCATTAGATTTTGTATCACATGTGCGATGCAGCGGCGACCATGACTGATTCTAAAGTGCTTGTCAATCGCCATCGGGTAAAATCTCTTTCAAAAACAAAATCGTGGCTGAAAAGTCAGCGGTTTTCATGATCTATTAGGGAAAGCCTCAATCCACTTTGAATCGGGCGAGTGCAAAGATGTGACCTATCCTCATACTCAGGGTACAAACGGGAAGTGGTTGCCCAACTCATTGAAGAAGCAGCTGCTCGTTCATCCACGTCATCGTCGAATGATAAATCTGAGAGGATCATCTTATCTCGGTCTAGGGCACCACAGTGGCAATATATTTTCTGGAACTCAGCTACTAGAGGACAATGATTATCTCTAAGGGGTTTGAGTTTATTAATATGTTACCAACCCAACTTGCTTGGAGCAGTCTGAATTCGATATACTGATGGACTGGCTCTGTGCCGACAAATCTGGAAGGTGTAAATGGCCTCGGCTGATGTAGTGACATCATAACCTTCAGTCCTATTTCAAACGCTCGCGGTTTTGCTCGAACCTCGAAACAAGCTTCGCTCTGCCGCTCCTTCCGTCACGTACTAGGGGCGGCATCATAATGGGCCTCCTTAATAGAGTCAATTAATTGCTGCTTGCATTCGTCCTTTTCAGCGCCATCATACTCGGCCTGTGATAAATCCAGGCAAGAAAGAATACGAACACACTCATTTTTTTCTCCCAATTGTCAACTTAAAGTGTATAAATGCAGGAGAGAATGCTTTTGTGGCGAACACTATCATAAGAACATAGAGTAAGACAATGACCCATGAGCCGTTTAGTCATTTTGTACAACATTGTTGTTGAAGTCCAGTTCATCCGTTCAACAATCGCAGTGCATTGTTGTCGATAGGGGATATGGAACCTCAATTTTACCCCCAAACTGTTTCATTAGATATTGTATCACCTGTGCAGTGTAGCGGGGACCGCGATCTGATTCTAGAGTCCTTGGCAATCCCCAACGGGTAAAGACGGGTAAATCTTTGCTGTGACGTCAGCACTTTTCACTGTCTAGTTGTGGAAGCCTCTATCCACTTGGTGACTGCATCCACTATCTCGAGGATATATTTCAGTCCTCCAGGGGATGGATGGGAATATCCAACAAAATAAACCTGCAAATCAACACGTGGTCATTCTACGGGACGTGTCTTAAAACTGCTTCTGGAGCCGATTTATCTGGGTTAGATCGACATAGATAAAATCCAATTACTTTCATATTACTATAGCCCACCAAGAGAAAGTAAAATTCGATACCCCTTTCAAGTCTTCCAAATATTTGGGCATCATTATTAATGTAACTATCAGCCTTTATATAAAAAAGAAAAATAAGGAAGATGTGCCAAGATGGAGCCTGATTCTTTTTCTCAGTCTCAGTTCAAGGATTGAGTCTATTAGAATGAATATACTGCCCAGACTGTTATATCTCTTTCAGACCCTACAAATAGAGATTAATCAAAATCAATTCAATGAATGGAACAAGACGCTGTCAAGGTATATTTGGCAGGGTAAACGGCCGAGAGTTCGTCTCAAAACTTTGCAATTAGCAAAGGAGAAGGGGGGATGGGGCTTGCCTTCTCTTAGAGGTTATTATTTTGCAGCACAGTTGAGAGCGGTGATATTTTGGTGCAACACATCATCTGAAGCTCAGTGGAAAAAAAATGGAGGAGCGGGTACCTCCCATCCCCATACAAGCAATTTTGGCTGATAACAACATGCAAAGGAACGTAATACTATTGATAACCCATGGGTGAAATTCGCTCTTAAAATATGGAAAACAACTATAAAAGAATATAATCTAGAGGGAGATATTGCAATTCTTAACTGGTGTGCCTATGACTTGGATTTTACACCGAATAAACTGAATGCTAGATTTAAGGACAGGACAGCTAAAGGAATAACAGTTCTTTGCAACATAGTGAAAGAAGGAACACTGATCAGTTTTGAAATGCTTAATGAGAAATACTTATTAGAAAAACAAGATTTTTATCGGTATTTACAGATGCGACAATATGTTAATAAGACGCTTAAAAATGTAACCAAGGCAATTACATGCTTGATTGAATTCTTTAGAAAAGCATATAATTCAGATAATGGTAGTAGAATAATTTCAAGCATGTATAAGGGGTTGTTAAATCTCAAAACACATTTGACTTCATACTTTAAAACAAAATGGGAGAAGGAAGGAGGGATAACTATATCTGAGGAAGAATGGACAACAATATGGAGGTATCAATGGAAGTGTACCAGTTCACAGAAATGGAGGGAGTTCGGATGGAAAAATTTGATAAGATATTTTATTACACCCTCTCAAAAATACCATTATGATAGTAACCTCCCTGCTTGCTGGAGAAATTGTGAAAATCAAACTGCAAATCATTATCGTATTTTTTGGCACTGCCCCGTTATCAAAGACTATTGAGGGGGATACATGATGCCCAACAATACATCTTTAAATGTGAATTACCCTTAGAGAGTAAGATCATATATTTTCTGTACATAGCGGAAGAATGGTTAAAAAGAGATAAATATTTAATGAACATACTGTTGGTGGCTCGTTAAAAAGACTCTTGCTAGGAAATGGTTATCACAGGAGAGCCCAACTTTAAATGCATGGATGGAAATTACAATGGACATTTACAAAATGGAGAAGAGAACAGCATCTGTTAATCATAAGCTGGAACAATTTCATTCATACTGGGATAAATGGCTTAACTATATAATGTCTCATGGTCCCGATTTTATTCTCACAAATCAATGAAACTGTTGTAAAAAAATGATGACGCCCTACTTATAGATAGTTCTTTCTTTTTGCTTATTTTTTTTTTTATTTCCACTCTTTTCTATAAGTGTATACCTTAGGTCAAGTCAAGTCAAGTCAACTTTTATTGTCATTTCTACCATAACTACTGGTACAGTGCATAGAAAAAAATGAGACAACGTTTTTCAGGACCATGGTTTACATGACACACTACAAAAAACTAGATTGAACTACGTAATTAAACAAATCACAGAGAAAGCTATACTAGATTACAGTCCTACACTGGACTGCATGAAGTGCACAAAAACAGCATTACAATAAAAAATAAACAGGACAGTAGGGCAAGGTGTCAATCCAGGCTTCGGTTATTGAGGAGTCTGACAGCTTTGGGAAGAAACTGTTACATAGTCTGGTCGTGAGAGCCCGAATGCTTCGGAGCCTTTTCCCAGATGGCAGGAGGGAGAAGAGATTGTTTGCGGGGTGCACTGTCCATTCATAATGCTGTTTCCTTTTCAGATGCAGCGTGTAGATAAATACTTTGTGGAGATTTGTGATATATATGATTATATGATATATATGTACAATGTCTGAAATACATCTTATGGAAATATTTGTTTAATGATGAACTTCAATAAAAAATAAATTACAAATCAAACAATTCTTACAATAATATTGTACATCTTCTCGCAATTTCGGCCTCCAATGCAGATTCTTCAACTGTTCCATAATTCTGTCTGCTCCTTGATACCCACAAATGTAATGGTGACAATACACCACCTGGTTTCTTTCACATCCTGGCACAAATTTATGAGTTCAAGTTTATGGAACTCACCAGCCTTCCTGCTCCCTTCACGGGATGTCTGTAACTGAGCCTTCAGCTTTTAGTTTAATCCCTTAGTATTTCCACTTCCCTCCTCACATATTTACTTCAACATGGGCGCTGATGGTACGAGCTTGCCATCTTTTGAGATATAACCTCTAGATTCCCATAACTGTAAATATTCAGCCAAAGCACATGAGTATGCAGTGAATGAAGGGAGATGGGTCAGGTGCAGTCATCAGAGTTTAATCTCATTCGAGTTGTTGTTCAGCGCAGTAGTAGAGAGTCAAAGGGCTTGTTCCCGTGCTGTACTGTTCCCAGGATCCCAACATCTCCAGCTGATGTGTTCACATTGTAATATCAATTTATTAGTTATCATCTCTCCATTCTCCTCCATTCATCTCATTCTTCAACACTGTGTCATTTAGGACACGGTGTCTTGCAACGCAGGAGCCTTCTCTTCCTTCCATCCTATCCCAGACAGGCGAAACTGTCCCGTCTGAGCTGTGACGTAACCAGTAGCGTCAGATTCTCAGGAGATCATTAATGAACCGGATGCTGCAATGTGGAACTTGGATAATTCGAAAGGTGGAACTTGACTTTCCCTCGCATTCCTATTCACAAACTCTCTCAGTGCTGCTCAGAACAACGGAGACACAATTTTATCAATGGAAAATGCAAGGCATATTGCAGACAAGTCTGAGGTTATCAAGTCTTATGCAAAACCTCCATCATCCACCCTGGTGCATTCAAACGACAGCAGATCCGAGAAAGATACAGTCGTATCAGATTGAATGGTTCATAAAACACTGTTGGCCAGAAGAAACCAAAGTCCGATCAAGGACAGGGGAAGCAGCCAAACCAGTTCTCTCTGTTTCCCCCATTTTGTGGACTATGAACTGTTTCTTGAACTGGAATAATTTAATCAGAGGAACTGAATGTGGACACAGGGAGTTTCAGGTAATGATCTGCTAAACCTGAGACCATTCTCAAACAAGTCGCCATTTGTTATGTGAAGGGCGTGGACTCTGAACTGATTCTTGACCCAGGGACAATCTAATCAGAGCAATAAACCTGAGACCATGCTCAGAGGAGCAGCTACTTGTTGTGTAAAATGCCAGACATATCAAAGAAGCAATCTGTAGTCTCGTTAGACTCTGTCTGTGTTGCCTCATTTAACTGGTTTGGTCAAGTCAGGGTGAAAAGATACGAATACACAAGGCTGGGGAGGGCAGAGCCACGTAAAATAGGTTGGTTGTAGCTCTGTACAATGATCAGTAACCAAGTGACCCAGGTAGGTCAGGTGACCTTGAGCCAATGGTTTGGAGATCCAATGGTTCAATTGATGAGAAACAATATAAGATTCCGGAGCTTCAAATATGCCGGTGTGATAACGCTCCAGCGGCCAGAAACCAACCATTAACGAAAAGTAGGACCACACGGACACGTGGAGATCGGGAACATGAGGATAGGAAGATGATGAGAGCCATTGTTCGTGTGGATATTAAGAATCTTTTTTCCCAGGTCTGAAATGGTTGCCACATGCTTTCTATGTTTTCTATGTTTCTATGGAATGTCTTACCAGCGTAGACTCTTTTCCCGAGTAATACCTTTTCCCTTCATTGACTGTTCATGGAGTGTCAGGGTTTCCAGTAGGGTGCGCAAAGGAGATAGTTTGTAAATCTACGTGGTTTTAGTATAAATAATAAAATATACTTGTTGGTAAATACAGGTTATCTGTATCTCATTGTTCATTGTTACAAGGGATGAATCTTATCACAGTGGCGTCCATCATTAACATTGCCCACTAACAGGACGTGCCCTCTACACAGTGTTACCATCGGGAAGGAGATACAGAAACCTGAAAGCTCAGGCTCAGCGATTTGGGAACAGCTTTTTTCCGCGCTGCCACCTGTATCTCAGTTTTGTTTTCTCTATATTTATTTATCCTGTATTTCATTGTTCTGCTACCGTAAAGTTAACAATTTCGCGACGTATGTCTGTGATATTAAATCTGGTTCTGATTCTTTAAGTGTACCTTTGATTCTGATTCAGATGCAGGGGGGATGTGTTAGATCGAACTTACATTAGTTGAAAGCCTCTCAGAACCTCGTGTACTGTGCTGTAATATTCTATGTTCTGTGCTTGATCGAGCGTACCGTATCTTGCTGTAGTTGAGTAAGTCGATTAATCATTTAAAGCCATGACGCCTTGCTTTTCCAGACTACTCTCAATGCGTCCGATAATAAAGTGCAGGAGA
>NW_026779615.1:0-87000 GCF_030144855.1 Hypanus sabinus
GGAACTTGGTGTACAAGGGCAGGACACACACTGTAAGGTGGGGAGTAGGGAGGGACAGAGGGAACTTGGTGTACAAGGGCAGGACACACACTGTAAGGTGGGGAGTAGGGAGGGACAGAGGGAACGGTGTATAAGGGCAGGACACACACTGTAAGGTGGGGAGTAGGGAGGGACAGAGGGAACTGGGTGTACAAGGGCAGGACACACACTGTAAGGTGGGGAGTAGGGAGGGACTGAGTGAACTAGGTGTACAAGGGCAGGACACACACTGTAAGGTGGGGAGTAGGGAGGGACTGAGGGAACTTGGTGTACAAGGGCAGGACACACACTGTAAGGTGGGGAGCAGGGAGGGACAGAGGGAATACAGTGTAAAAGGGCAGGACACACACTGTAAGGTGGGGGGTCGGGAGGGACTGAGGGAACTTGGTGTACAAGGGCAGGACACACACTTTAAGGTGGGGAGCAGGGAGAGTCAGAGGGAATTCAGTGTACAAGGGCAGGACACACACTGTAAGGTGGGGAGCAGGGAGGGACAGAGGGAATTCAGTGTAAAAGGGCAGGACATACACTGTAAGGTGGGGAGTAGTGAGGGACAGAGGAAACGGTGTACAAGGGCAGGACACACACTGTAAGGTGGGGAGCAGGGAGGGACAGAGGGAATTCAGTGTACAAGGGCAGGACACACTGTAAGGTGGGGAGTTGGGAGGGACAGAGGAAACGGTGTACAAGGGCAGGACACACACTGTAAGGTGGTGAGTAGGGAGGGACAGAGGAAACGGTGTACAAGGGCAGGACACACACTGTAAGGTGGGGAGTAGGGAGGGACAGAGGAAACGGTGTACAAGGGCAGGACACACACTGTAAGGTGGGGAGTAGGGAGGGACAGAGCGAACTTGGTGTACAAGGGCAGGACACACTGTAAGGTGGGGAGGTAGGAGGGACAGAGGGAATTCAGTGTAAAAGGGCAGGACACACACTGTAAGGTGGGGAGTAGGGAGGGACAGAGGGAACTTGGTGTACAAGGGCAGGACACACACTGTAAGGTGGGGAGTAGGGAGGGACAGAGGGAACTGGGTGTACAAGGGCAGGACACACACTGTAAGGTGGGGAGTAGGAAGGGACAGAGCGAACTTGGTGTACAAGTGCAGGACACACTGTAAGGTGGGGAGGTAGGAGGGACAGAGGGAATTCAGTGTAAAAGGGCAGGACACACACTGTAAGGTGGGGAGTAGGGAGGGACAGAGCGAACTTGGTGTACAAGGGCAGGACACACTGTAAGGTGGGGAGGTAGGAGGGACAGAGGGAATTCAGTGTAAAAGGGCAGGACACACACTGTAAGGTGGGGAGCAGGGAGGGACAGAGCGAACTTGGTGTACAAGGGCAGGGCATGCACTGTAAGGTGGGCAGGTGGGAGGGACGGAGGGAATTCAGTGTAAAAGGGCAGGACACACACTGTAAGGTGGGGAGCAGGGAGGGACAGAGGGAATTCAGTGTACAAGGGCAGGACACACTGAAAGGTGGGGAGTAGAGAGGGACAGAGGGAACTCAGAGTACAAGGACAGGACACACACTGTAAGGTGGGGAGTAGGGAGGGACAGAGGGAACTTGGTGTACAAGGGCAGGACACACACTGTAAGGTGGGGAGTAGGGAGGGACAGAGGGAACTTGGTGTATAAGGGCAGGACACACACTGTAAGGTGGGGAGTAGGGAGGGACAGAAGGAACTCAGTGTACAAGGGCAGGGGACACACTGTAAGGTGGGGAGTAGGGAGGGACAGAGGAAACGGTGTACAAGGGCAGGGCACACTGAAAGGTGGGGAGTAGGGAGGGACAGAGGGAACTCAGTGTACAAGGGCAGGATACACACTGTAAGGTGGGGAGTAGGGAGGGACAGAGGAAACGGTGTACAAGGGCAGGACACACACTGTAAGGTGGGGAGCAGGGAGGGACAGAGAGAATTCAGTGTACAAGGGCAGGACACACTGTAAGGTGGGGAGTTGGGAGGGACAGAGGAAACGGTGTACAAGGGCAGGGCACACACTGTAAGGTGGGGAGTAGGGAGGGACAGAGGAAACGGTGTACAAGGTCAGGACACACTGTAAGGTGGGGAGGTAGGAGGGACAGAGGGAATTTAGTGTAAAAGGTCAGGACACACACTGTAAGGTGGGGAGTAGGGAGGGACAGAGGGAACTTGGTGTACAAGGGCAGGACACACACTGTAAGGTGGGGAGCAGGGAGGGACAGAGGGAATTCACTGTACAAGGGCAGGACACACTGAAAGGTGGGGAGTAGAGAGGGACAGAGGGAACTCAGTGTACAAGGACAGGACACACTGTAAGGTGGGGAGTAGGGAGGGACAGAGGGAACTTGGTGTACAAGGGCAGGACACACACTGTAAGGTGGGGAGTAGGGAGGGACAGAGGGAACTTGGTGTATAAGGGCAGGACACACACTGTAAGGTGGGGAGTAGGGAGGGACAGAAGGAACTCAGTGTACAAGGGCAGGGCACACACTGTAAGGTGGGGAGTAGGGAGGGACAGAGGAAACGGTGTACAAGGGCAGGGCACACTGAAAGGTGGGGAGTAGGGAGGGACAGAGGGAACTCAGTGTACAAGGGCAGGATACACACTGTAAGGTGGGGAGCAGGGAGGGACAGAGGGAATTCAGTGTACAAGGGCAGGACACACTGAAAGGTCGGGAGTAGAGAGGGACAGAGGGAACTCACTGTACAAGGACAGGACACACACTGTAAGGTGGGGAGTAGGGAGGGACAGAGGGAACTTGGTGTACAAGGGCAGGACACACACTGTAAGGTGGGGAGTAGGGAGGGACAGAGGGAACTTGGTGTACAAGGGCAGGACACACACTGTAAGGTGGGGAGTAGGGAGGGACAGAGGGAACGGTGTATAAGGGCAGGACACACACTGTAAGGTGGGGAGTAGGGAGGGACAGAGGGAACTGGGTGTACAAGGGCAGGACACACACTGTAAGGTGGGGAGTAGGGAGGGACTGAGTGAACTAGGTGTACAAGGGCAGGACACACACTGTAAGGTGGGGAGTTGGGAGGGACAGAGGAAACGGTGTACAAGGGCAGGGCACACACTGTAAGGTGGGGAGTAGGGAGGGACAGAGGAAACGGTGTACAAGGTCAGGACACACTGTAAGGTGGGGAGGTAGGAGGGACAGAGGGAATTTAGTGTAAAAGGGCAGGACACACACTGTAAGGTGGGGAGTAGGGAGGGACAGAGGGAACTTGGTGTACAAGGGCAGGACACACACTGTAAGGTGGGGAGCAGGGAGGGACAGAGGGAATTCACTGTACAAGGGCAGGACACACTGAAAGGTGGGGAGTAGAGAGGGACAGAGGGAACTCAGTGTACAAGGACAGGACACACTGTAAGGTGGGGAGTAGGGAGGGACAGAGGGAACTTGGTGTACAAGGGCAGGACACACACTGTAAGGTGGGGAGTAGGGAGGGACAGAGGGAACTTGGTGTATAAGGGCAGGACACACACTGTAAGGTGGGGAGTAGGGAGGGACAGAAGGAACTCAGTGTACAAGGGCAGGGCACACACTGTAAGGTGGGGAGTAGGGAGGGACAGAGGAAACGGTGTACAAGGGCAGGGCACACTGAAAGGTGGGGAGTAGGGAGGGACAGAGGGAACTCAGTGTACAAGGGCAGGATACACACTGTAAGGTGGGGAGCAGGGAGGGACAGAGGGAATTCAGTGTACAAGGGCAGGACACACTGAAAGGTCGGGAGTAGAGAGGGACAGAGGGAACTCAGTGTACAAGGACAGGACACACACTGTAAGGTGGGGAGTAGGGAGGGACAGAGGGAACTTGGTGTACAAGGGCAGGACACACACTGTAAGGTGGGGAGTAGGGAGGGACAGAGGGAACTTGGTGTACAAGGGCAGGACACACACTGTAAGGTGGGGAGTAGGGAGGGACAGAGGGAACGGTGTATAAGGGCAGGACACACACTGTAAGGTGGGGAGTAGGGAGGGACAGAGGGAACTGGGTGTACAAGGGCAGGACACACACTGTAAGGTGGGGAGTAGGGAGGGACTGAGTGAACTAGGTGTACAAGGGCAGGACACACACTGTAAGGTGGGGAGTAGGGAGGGACTGAGGGAACTTGGTGTACAAGGGCAGGACACACACTGTAAGGTGGGGAGCAGGGAGGGACAGAGGGAATACAGTGTAAAAGGGCAGGACACACACTGTAAGGTGGGGAGTCGGGAGGGACTGAGGGAACTTGGTGTACAAGGGCAGGACACACACTGTAAGGTGGGGAGCAGGGAGAGTCAGAGGGAATTCAGTGTACAAGGGCAGGACACACACTGTAAGGTGGGGAGCAGGGAGGGACAGAGGGAATTCAGTGTAAAAGGGCAGGACATACACTGTAAGGTGGGGAGCAGGGAGGGACAGAGGGAATTCACTGTACAAGGGCAGGACACACTGAAAGGTGGGGAGTAGAGAGGGACAGAGGGAACTCAGTGTACAAGGACAGGACACACTGTAAGGTGGGGAGTAGGGAGGGACAGAGGGAACTTGGTGTACAAGGGCAGGACACACACTGTAAGGTGGGGAGTAGGGAGGGACAGAGGGAACTTGGTGTATAAGGGCAGGACACACACTGTAAGGTGGGGAGTAGGGAGGGACAGAAGGAACTCAGTGTACAAGGGCAGGGCACACACTGTAAGGTGGGGAGTAGGGAGGGACAGAGGAAACGGTGTACAAGGGCAGGGCACACTGAAAGGTGGGGAGTAGGGAGGGACAGAGGGAACTCAGTGTACAAGGGCAGGATACACACTGTAAGGTGGGGAGCAGGGAGGGACAGAGGGAATTCAGTGTACAAGGGCAGGACACACTGAAAGGTCGGGAGTAGAGAGGGACAGAGGGAACTCACTGTACAAGGACAGGACACACACTGTAAGGTGGGGAGTAGGGAGGGACAGAGGGAACTTGGTGTACAAGGGCAGGACACACACTGTAAGGTGGGGAGTAGGGAGGGACAGAGGGAACTTGGTGTACAAGGGCAGGACACACACTGTAAGGTGGGGAGTAGGGAGGGACAGAGGGAACGGTGTATAAGGGCAGGACACACACTGTAAGGTGGGGAGTAGGGAGGGACAGAGGGAACTGGGTGTACAAGGGCAGGACACACACTGTAAGGTGGGGAGTAGGGAGGGACTGAGTGAACTAGGTGTACAAGGGCAGGACACACACTGTAAGGTGGGGAGTTGGGAGGGACAGAGGAAACGGTGTACAAGGGCAGGGCACACACTGTAAGGTGGGGAGTAGGGAGGGACAGAGGAAACGGTGTACAAGGTCAGGACACACTGTAAGGTGGGGAGGTAGGAGGGACAGAGGGAATTTAGTGTAAAAGGGCAGGACACACACTGTAAGGTGGGGAGTAGGGAGGGACAGAGGGAACTTGGTGTACAAGGGCAGGACACACACTGTAAGGTGGGGAGCAGGGAGGGACAGAGGGAATTCACTGTACAAGGGCAGGACACACTGAAAGGTGGGGAGTAGAGAGGGACAGAGGGAACTCAGTGTACAAGGACAGGACACACTGTAAGGTGGGGAGTAGGGAGGGACAGAGGGAACTTGGTGTACAAGGGCAGGACACACACTGTAAGGTGGGGAGTAGGGAGGGACAGAGGGAACTTGGTGTATAAGGGCAGGACACACACTGTAAGGTGGGGAGTAGGGAGGGACAGAAGGAACTCAGTGTACAAGGGCAGGGCACACACTGTAAGGTGGGGAGTAGGGAGGGACAGAGGAAACGGTGTACAAGGGCAGGGCACACTGAAAGGTGGGGAGTAGGGAGGGACAGAGGGAACTCAGTGTACAAGGGCAGGATACACACTGTAAGGTGGGGAGCAGGGAGGGACAGAGGGAATTCAGTGTACAAGGGCAGGACACACTGAAAGGTCGGGAGTAGAGAGGGACAGAGGGAACTCAGTGTACAAGGACAGGACACACACTGTAAGGTGGGGAGTAGGGAGGGACAGAGGGAACTTGGTGTACAAGGGCAGGACACACACTGTAAGGTGGGGAGTAGGGAGGGACAGAGGGAACTTGGTGTACAAGGGCAGGACACACACTGTAAGGTGGGGAGTAGGGAGGGACAGAGGGAACGGTGTATAAGGGCAGGACACACACTGTAAGGTGGGGAGTAGGGAGGGACAGAGGGAACTGGGTGTACAAGGGCAGGACACACACTGTAAGGTGGGGAGTAGGGAGGGACTGAGTGAACTAGGTGTACAAGGGCAGGACACACACTGTAAGGTGGGGAGTAGGGAGGGACTGAGGGAACTTGGTGTACAAGGGCAGGACACACACTGTAAGGTGGGGAGCAGGGAGGGACAGAGGGAATACAGTGTAAAAGGGCAGGACACACACTGTAAGGTGGGGAGTCGGGAGGGACTGAGGGAACTTGGTGTACAAGGGCAGGACACACACTGTAAGGTGGGGAGCAGGGAGAGTCAGAGGGAATTCAGTGTACAAGGGCAGGACACACACTGTAAGGTGGGGAGCAGGGAGGGACAGAGGGAATTCAGTGTAAAAGGGCAGGACATACACTGTAAGGTGGGGAGTTGGGAGGGACAGAGGGAACTTGGTGTACAAGGGCAGGTCACACACTGTAAACTGGGGAGTAGGGAGGGACTGAGGGAACTTGGTGTACAAGGGCAGGTCACACACTGTAAGGTGGGGAGTAGGGAGGGACAGAGGGAACAGATTACAAGGGCAGGACACACACTGTAAGGTGGGGAGCAGGGAGGGACAGAGGGAATTCAGTGTACAAGGGCAGGACACACACTGTAAGGTGGGGAGTAGGGAGGGACAGAGGGAACTTGGTGTACTAGGGCAGGACACACACTGTAAGGTGGGGAGTAGGGAGGGACAGAGGGAACTTGGTGTATAAGGGCAGGACACACACTGAAAGGTGGGGAGTAGGGAGGGACAGAGGGAATTCAGTGTACAAGGGCAGGACACACACTGTAAGGTGGGGAGCAGGGAGGGACAGAGGGAACTCAGTGTACAAGGGCAGAACATACACTGTAAGGTGGGGAGTAGGGAGGGACAGAAGGAACAGTGTACAAGGGCAGGGCATACACTGTAAGGTGGGGAGTAGGGAGGGACAGAGGGAATTCAGTGTAAAAGGGCAGGATACACACTGTAAGGTGGGGAGTAGGGAGGGACAGAGGAAACGGTGTACAAGGGCAGGACACACACTGTAAGGTGGGGAGCAGGGAGGGACAGAGGGAATTCAGTGTACAAGGGCAGGACACACTGTAAGGTGGGGAGTTGGGAGGGACAGAGGAAACGGTGTACAAGGGCAGGACACACACTGTAAGGTGGTGAGTAGGGAGGGACAGAGGAAACGGTGTACAAGGGCAGGACACACACTGTAAGGTGGGGAGTAGGGAGGGACAGAGGAAACGGTGTACAAGGGCAGGACACACACTGTAAGGTGGGGAGTAGGGAGGGACAGAGCGAACTTGGTGTACAAGGGCAGGACACACTGTAAGGTGGGGAGGTAGGAGGGACAGAGGGAATTCAGTGTAAAAGGGCAGGACACACACTGTAAGGTGGGGAGTAGGGAGGGACAGAGGGAACTTGGTGTACAAGGGCAGGACACACACTGTAAGGTGGGGAGTAGGGAGGGACAGAGGGAACTGGGTGTACAAGGGCAGGACACACACTGTAAGGTGGGGAGTAGGAAGGGACAGAGCGAACTTGGTGTACAAGTGCAGGACACACTGTAAGGTGGGGAGTTGGGAGGGACAGAGGGAATTCAGTGTACAAGGGCAGGACACACTGTAAGGTGGGGAGTTGGGAGGGACAGAGGGAATTCAGTGTACAAGGGCAGGACACACTGTAAGGTGGGGAGTTGGGTGGGACAGAGGGAATTCAGTGTACAAGGGCAGAACACACACTGTAAGGTGGGGAGTAGGGAGGGACAGGAGGAACAGTGTACAAGGGCAGGGCATACACTGTAAGCTGGGGAGTAGGGAGGGACAGAGGGAATTCAGTGTAAAAGGGCAGGACACACACTGTAAGGTGGGGAGTAGGGAGGGACAGAGGGAACTTGGTGTACTAGGGCAGGACACACACTGTAAGGTGGGGAGCAGGGAGGGACAGAGGGAATTCAGTGTACAAGGGCAGGACACACTGAAAGGTGGGGAGTAGAGAGGGACAGAGGGAACTCAGTGTACAAGGACAGGACACACACTGTAAGGTGGGGAGTAGGGAGGGACAGAGGGAACTTGGTGTACAAGGGCAGGACACACACTGAAAGGTGGGGAGTAGAGAGGGACAGAGGGAACTCAGTGTACAAGGACAGGACACACACTGTAAGGTGGGGAGTAGGGAGGGACAGAGGGAACTTGGTGTACAAGGGCAGGACACACACTGTAAGGTGGGGAGTAGGGAGGGACAGAGCGAACGTGGTGTACAAGGGCAGGACACACACTGTAAGGTGGGGAGGTAGGAGGGACAGAGGGAATTCAGTGTAAAAGGGCAGGACACACACTGTAAGGTGGGGAGCAGGGAGGGACAGAGGGAATTCAGTGTACAAGGGCAGGACACACTGAAAGGTGGGGATTAGAGAGGGACAGAGGGAACTCAGTGTACAAGGACAGGACACACACTATAAGGTGGGGAGTAGGGAGGGACAGAGGGAACTTGGTGTACAAGGGCAGGACACACACTGTAAGGTGGGGAGTAGGGAGGGACAGAGGGAACTCAGTGTACAAGGGCAGGATACACACTGTAAGGTGGGGAGTAGGGAGGGACAGAGGAAACGGTGTACAAGGGCAGGACACACACTGTAAGGTGGGGAGTAGGGAGGGACAGAGGGAACTCAGTGTACAAGGGCAGGACACACTGTAAGGTGGGGAGTAGGGAGGGACAGAGGAAACGGTGTACAAGGGCAGGGCACACACTGTAAGGTGGGGAGTAGGGAGGGACAGAGGAAACGTTGTACAAGGGCAGGACTCACACTGTAAGGTGGGGAGTAGGGAGGGACAGAGGAAACGGTGTACAAGGGCAGGACACACACTGTAAGGTGGGGAGCAGGGAGGGACAGAGGGAATTCAGTGTACAAGGGCAGGACACACACTGTAAGGTGGGGAGTAGGGAGGGACAGAGGGAACTAGGTGTACAAGGGCAGGACACACACTGTAAGGTGGGGAGTAGGGAGGGACAGAGGGAACTTGGTGTACAAGGGCAGGACACACACTGTAAGGTGGGGAGTAGGGAGGGACAGAGGAAACGGTGTACAAGGGCAGGACACACACTGTAAGGTGGGGAGTAGGGAGGGACAGAGGAAACGGTGTACAAGGGCAGGACACACACTGTAAGGTGGGGAGCAGGGAGGGACAGAGGGAATTCAGTGTACAAGGGCAGGACACACACTGTAAGGTGGGGAGTAGGGAGGGACAGAGGGAACTTGGTGTACAAGGGCAGGACACACACTGTAAGGTGGGGAGTAGGGAGGGACAGAGGGAACTTGGTGTACAAGGGCAGGACACACACTGTAAGGTGGGGAGTAGGGAGGGACAGAGGGAATTCAGTGTACAAGGTCAGGACACACACTGAAAGGTGGGGAGTAGGGAGGGACAGAGGGAATTCAGTGTACAAGGTCAGGACACACACTGTAAGGTGGGGAGTAGGGAGGGACAGAGGGAACTTGGTGTATAAGGGCAGGACACACACTGAAAGGTGGGGAGTAGAGAGGGATAGAGGGAACTTGGTGTACAAGGACAGGACACACACTGTAAGGTGGGGAGTTGGGTGGGACAGAGGGAATTCAGTGTACAAGGGCAGAACACACACTGTAAGGTGGGGAGTAGGGAGGGACAGGAGGAACAGTGTACAAGGGCAGGGCATACACTGTAAGGTGGGGAGTAGGGAGGGACAGAGGGAATTCAGTGTAAAAGGGCAGGACACACACTGTAAGGTGGGGAGTAGGGAGGGACAGAGGGAACTTGGTGTACTAGGGCAGGACACACACTGTAAGGTGGGGAGCAGGGAGGGACAGAGGGAATTCAGTGTACAAGGGCAGGACACACTGAAAGGTGGGGAGTAGAGAGGGACAGAGGGAACTCAGTGTACAAGGACAGGACACACACTGTAAGGTGGGGAGTAGGGAGGGACAGAGGGAACTTGGTGTACATGGGCAGGACTCACACTGTAAGGTGGGGAGTAGGGAGGGACAGAGGGAACTCAGTGTACAAGGGCAGGACACACACTGTAAGGTGGGGAGGTAGGAGGGACAGAGGGAATTCAGTGTAAAAGGGCAGGACACACACTGTAAGGTGGGGAGCAGGGAGGGACAGAGGGAATTCAGTGTACAAGGGCAGGACACACTGAAAGGTGGGGATTAGAGAGGGACAGAGGGAACTCAGTGTACAAGGACAGGACACACACTATAAGGTGGGGAGTAGGGAGGGACAGAGGGAACTTGGTGTACAAGGGCAGGACACACACTGTAAGGTGGGGAGTAGGGAGGGACAGAGGGAACTCAGTGTACAAGGGCAGGATACACACTGTAAGGTGGGGAGTAGGGAGGGACAGAGGAAACGGTGTACAAGGGCAGGACACACACTGTAAGGTGGGGAGTAGGGAGGGACAGAGGGAACTCAGTGTACAAGGGCAGGACACACTGTAAGGTGGGGAGTAGGGAGGGACAGAGGAAACGGTGTACAAGGGCAGGGCACACACTGTAAGGTGGGGAGTAGGGAGGGACAGAGGAAACGTTGTACAAGGGCAGGACTCACACTGTAAGGTGGGGAGTAGGGAGGGACAGAGGAAACGGTGTACAAGGGCAGGACACACACTGTAAGGTGGGGAGTAGGGAGGGACAGAGGAAACGGTGTACAAGGGCAGGACACACACTGTAAGGTGGGGAGCAGGGAGGGACAGAGGGAATTCAGTGTACAAGGGCAGGACACACACTGTAAGGTGGGGAGTAGGGAGGGACAGAGGGAACTTGGTGTACAAGGGCAGGACACACACTGTAAGGTGGGGAGTAGGGAGGGACAGAGGGAACTTGGTGTACAAGGGCAGGACACACACTGTAAGGTGGGGAGTAGGGAGGGACAGAGGAAACGGTGTACAAGGGCAGGACACACACTGTAAGGTGGGGAGTAGGGAGGGACAGAGGAAACGGTGTACAAGGGCAGGACACACACTGTAAGGTGGGGAGCAGGGAGGGACAGAGGGAATTCAGTGTACAAGGGCAGGACACACACTGTAAGGTGGGGAGTAGGGAGGGACAGAGGGAACTTGGTGTACAAGGGCAGGACACACATTGTAAGGTGGGGAGTAGGGAGGGACAGAGGGAACTTGGTGTACAAGGGCAGGACACACACTGTAAGGTGGGGAGTAGGGAGGGACAGAGGGAATTCAGTGTACAAGGTCAGGACACACACTGAAAGGTGGGGAGTAGGGAGGGACAGAGGGAATTCAGTGTACAAGGTCAGGACACACACTGTAAGGTGGGGAGTAGGGAGGGACAGAGGGAACTTGGTGTATAAGGGCAGGACACACACTGAAAGGTGGGGAGTAGAGAGGGATAGAGGGAACTTGGTGTACAAGGACAGGACACACACTGTAAGGTGGGGAGTAGGGAGGGACAGAGGGAACTCAGTGTACAAGGGCAGGACACACACTGTAAGGTGGGGAGTAGGGAGGGACAGAGGGAACTTGGTGTACAAGGGCAGGACACACACTGTAAGGTGGGGAGTAGGGAGGGACAGAGGGAACTTGGTGTACAAGGGCAGGACACACACTGTAAGGTGGGGAGCAGGGAGGGACAGAGGGAATTCAGTGTACAAGGGCAGGACACACTGTAAGGTGGGGAGTTGGGAGGGACAGAGGGAATTCAGTGTACAAGGGCAGGACACACTGTAAGGTGGGGAGTTGGGAGGGACAGAGGGAATTCAGTGTACAAGGGCAGGACACACTGTAAGGTGGGGAGTTGGGAGGGACAGAGGGAATTCAGTGTACAAGGGCAGGACACACTGTAAGGTGGGGAGTTGGGAGGGACAGAGGGAATTCAGTGTACAAGGGCAGGACACACTGTAAGGTGGGGAGTTGGGAGGGACAGAGGGAATTCAGTGTACAAGGGCAGGACACACTGTAAGGTGGGGAGTTGGGTGGGACAGAGGGAATTCAGTGTACAAGGGCAGAACACACACTGTAAGGTGGGGAGTAGGGAGGGACAGGATGAACAGTGTACAAGGGCAGGGCATACACTGTAAGCTGGGGAGTAGGGAGGGACAGAGGGAATTCAGTGTAAAAGGGCAGGACACACACTGTAAGGTGGGGAGTAGGGAGGGACAGAGGGAACTTGGTGTACTAGGGCAGGACACACACTGTAAGGTGGGGAGCAGGGAGGGACAGAGGGAATTCAGTGTACAAGGGCAGGACACACTGAAAGGTGGGGAGTAGAGAGGGACAGAGGGAACTCAGTGTACAAGGACAGGACACACACTGTAAGGTGGGGAGTAGGGAGGGACAGAGGGAACTTGGTGTACAAGGGCAGGACACACACTGTAAGGTGGGGAGTAGGGAGGGACAGAGGGAACTTGGTGTACAAGGGCAGGACACACACAGTAAGGTGGGGAGTAGGGAGGGACAGAGGGAACTTGGTGTATAAGGGCAGGACACACAATGTAAGGTGGGGAGTAGGGAGGGACAGAGGGAACTGGGTGTACAAGGGCAGGACACACACTGTAAGATGGGGATTAGGGAGGGACTGAGGGAACTGGGTGTACAAGGGCAGGACACACACTGTAAGGTGGGGAGTAGGGAGGGACTGAGGGAACTGGGTGTACAAGTGCAGGACACACACTGTAAGGTGGGGAGTAGGGGGGGACAGAGGGAACAGAGTACAAGGGCAGGACACACACTGTAAGGTGGGGAGCAGGGAGGGACAGAGGGAATACAGTGTAAAAGGGCAGGACACACACTGTAAGGTGGGGAGTCGGGAGTGACTGAGGGAACTTGGTGTACAAGGGCAGGACACACACTGTAAGGTGGGGAGCAGGGAGAGTCAGAGGGAATTCAGTGTACAAAGGCAGGACACACACTGTAAGGTGGGGAGCAGGGATGGACAGAGGGAATTCAGTGTAAAAGGGCAGGACACACACTGTAAGGTGGGGAGTAGGGAGGGACAGAGGGAACTTGGTGTACAAGGGCAGGTCACACACTGTAAACTGGGGAGTAGGGAGGGACTGAGGGAACTTGGTGTACAAGGGCAGGTCACACACTGTAAGGTGGGGAGTAGGGAGGGACAGAGGGAACAGAGTACAAGGGCAGGACACACACTGTAAGATGGGGAGTAGGGAGGGACAGAGGGAACTTGGTGTATAAGGGCAGGACACACACTGAAAGGTGGGGAGTAGGGAGGAACAGAGGGAATTCAGTGTACAAGGGCAGGACACACACTGTAAGGTGGGGAGCAGGGAGGGACAGAGGGAATTCAGTGTACAAGGGCAGGACACACTGTAAGGTCGGGAGTTGGGAGGGACAGAGGGAATTCAGTGTAAAAGGGCAGGACACACACTGTAAGGTGGGGTGCAGGGAGGGACAGAGCGAACTTGGTGTACAAGGGCAGGGCATACACTGTAAGGTGGGGAGCAGGGAGGGACAGAGGGAATTCAGTGTACAAGGGCAGGACACACTGAAAGGTGGGGAGTAGAGAGGGACAGAGGGAACTCAGAGTACAAGGACAGGACACACACTGTAAGGTGGGGAGTAGGGAGGGACAGAGGGAACTTGGTGTACAAGGGCAGGGCACACACTGTAAGGTGGGGAGTAGGGAGGGACAGAGGGAACTTGGTGTATAAGGGCAGGACACACACTGTAAGGTGGGGAGTAGGGAGGGACAGAAGGAACTCAGTGTACAAGGGCAGGGCACACACTGTAAGGTGGGGAGTAGGGAGGGACAGAGGAAACGGTGTACAAGTGCAGGGCACACTGAAAGGTGGGGAGTAGGGAGGGACAGAGGGAACTCAGTGTACAAGGGCAGGATACACACTGTAAGGTGGGGAGTAGGGAGGGACAGAGGAAACGGTGTATAAGGGCAGGACACACACTGTAAGGTGGGGAGCAGGGAGGGACAGAGAGAATTCAGTGTACAAGGGCAGGACACACTGTAAGGTGGGGAGTTGGGAGGGACAGAGGAAACGGTGTACAAGGGCAGGGCACAGACTGTAAGGTGGGGAGTAGGGAGGGACAGAGGAAACGGTGTACAAGGTCAGGACACACTGTAAGGTGGGGAGGTAGGAGGGACAGAGGGAATTTGGTGTACAAGGGCAGGACACACACTGTAAGGTGGGGAGCAGGGAGGGACAGAGGGAATTCAGTGTACAAGGGCAGGACACACTGAAAGGTGGGGAGTAGAGAGGGACTGAGGGAACTCAGTGTACAAGGACAGGACACACACTGTAAGGTGGGGAGTAGGGAGGGACAGAGGGAACTTGGTGTACAAGGGCAGGACACACACTGTAAGGTGTGGAGTAGGGAGGGACAGAGGGAACTTGGTGTACAAGGGCAGGACACACACTGTAAGGTGGGGAGTAGGGAGGGACAGATGGAACGGTGTATAAGGGCAGGACACACACTGTAAGGTGGGGAGTAGGGAGGGACAGAGGGAACTGGGTGTACAAGGGCAGGACACACACTGTAAGGTGGGGAGGTAGGAGGGACAGAGGGAATTCAGTGTAAAAGGGCAGGACACACACTGTAAGGTGGGGAGTAGGGAGGGACAGAGGGAACTTGGTGTACAAGGGCAGGACACACACTGTAAGGTGGGGAGCAGGGAGGGACAGAGGGAATTCAGTGTACAAGGGCAGGACACACTGAAAGGTGGGGAGTAGAGAGGGACAGAGGGAACTCAGTGTACAAGGACAGGACACACACTGTAAGGTGGGGAGTAGGGAGGGACAGAGGGAACTTGGTGTACAAGGGCAGGACACACACTGTAAGGTGGGGAGTAGGGAGGGACAGAGGGAACTTGGTGTACAAGGGCAGGACACACACTGTAAGGTGGGGAGTAGGGAGGGACAGAGGGAACGGTGTATAAGGGCAGGACACACACTGTAAGGTGGGGAGTAGGGAGGGACAGAGGGAACTGGGTGTACAAGGGCAGGACACACACTGTAAGGTGGGGAGTAGGGAGGGACTGAGTGAACTAGGTGTACAAGGGCAGGACACACACTGTAAGGTGGGGAGTAGGGAGGGACTGAGGGAACTTGGTGTACAAGGGCAGGACACACACTGTAAGGTGGGGAGCAGGGAGGGACAGAGGGAATACAGTGTAAAAGGGCAGGACACACACTGTAAGGTGGGGGGTCGGGAGGGACTGAGGGAACTTGGTGTACAAGGGCAGGACACACACTTTAAGGTGGGGAGCAGGGAGAGTCAGAGGGAATTCAGTGTACAAGGGCAGGACACACACTGTAAGGTGGGGAGCAGGGAGGGACAGAGGGAATTCAGTGTAAAAGGGCAGGACATACACTGTAAGGTGGGGAGTAGTGAGGGACAGAGGAAACGGTGTACAAGGGCAGGACACACACTGTAAGGTGGGGAGCAGGGAGGGACAGAGGGAATTCAGTGTACAAGGGCAGGACACACTGTAAGGTGGGGAGTTGGGAGGGACAGAGGAAACGGTGTACAAGGGCAGGACACACACTGTAAGGTGGTGAGTAGGGAGGGACAGAGGAAACGGTGTACAAGGGCAGGACACACACTGTAAGGTGGGGAGTAGGGAGGGACAGAGGAAACGGTGTACAAGGGCAGGACACACACTGTAAGGTGGGGAGTAGGGAGGGACAGAGCGAACTTGGTGTACAAGGGCAGGACACACTGTAAGGTGGGGAGGTAGGAGGGACAGAGGGAATTCAGTGTAAAAGGGCAGGACACACACTGTAAGGTGGGGAGTAGGGAGGGACAGAGGGAACTTGGTGTACAAGGGCAGGACACACACTGTAAGGTGGGGAGTAGGGAGGGACAGAGGGAACTGGGTGTACAAGGGCAGGACACACACTGTAAGGTGGGGAGTAGGAAGGGACAGAGCGAACTTGGTGTACAAGTGCAGGACACACTGTAAGGTGGGGAGGTAGGAGGGACAGAGGGAATTCAGTGTAAAAGGGCAGGACACACACTGTAAGGTGGGGAGTAGGGAGGGACAGAGCGAACTTGGTGTACAAGGGCAGGACACACTGTAAGGTGGGGAGGTAGGAGGGACAGAGGGAATTCAGTGTAAAAGGGCAGGACACACACTGTAAGGTGGGGAGCAGGGAGGGACAGAGCGAACTTGGTGTACAAGGGCAGGGCATGCACTGTAAGGTGGGCAGGTGGGAGGGACGGAGGGAATTCAGTGTAAAAGGGCAGGACACACACTGTAAGGTGGGGAGCAGGGAGGGACAGAGGGAATTCAGTGTACAAGGGCAGGACACACTGAAAGGTGGGGAGTAGAGAGGGACAGAGGGAACTCAGAGTACAAGGACAGGACACACACTGTAAGGTGGGGAGTAGGGAGGGACAGAGGGAACTTGGTGTACAAGGGCAGGACACACACTGTAAGGTGGGGAGTAGGGAGGGACAGAGGGAACTTGGTGTATAAGGGCAGGACACACACTGTAAGGTGGGGAGTAGGGAGGGACAGAAGGAACTCAGTGTACAAGGGCAGGGGACACACTGTAAGGTGGGGAGTAGGGAGGGACAGAGGAAACGGTGTACAAGGGCAGGGCACACTGAAAGGTGGGGAGTAGGGAGGGACAGAGGGAACTCAGTGTACAAGGGCAGGATACACACTGTAAGGTGGGGAGTAGGGAGGGACAGAGGAAACGGTGTACAAGGGCAGGACACACACTGTAAGGTGGGGAGCAGGGAGGGACAGAGAGAATTCAGTGTACAAGGGCAGGACACACTGTAAGGTGGGGAGTTGGGAGGGACAGAGGAAACGGTGTACAAGGGCAGGGCACACACTGTAAGGTGGGGAGTAGGGAGGGACAGAGGAAACGGTGTACAAGGTCAGGACACACTGTAAGGTGGGGAGGTAGGAGGGACAGAGGGAATTTAGTGTAAAAGGTCAGGACACACACTGTAAGGTGGGGAGTAGGGAGGGACAGAGGGAACTTGGTGTACAAGGGCAGGACACACACTGTAAGGTGGGGAGCAGGGAGGGACAGAGGGAATTCACTGTACAAGGGCAGGACACACTGAAAGGTGGGGAGTAGAGAGGGACAGAGGGAACTCAGTGTACAAGGACAGGACACACTGTAAGGTGGGGAGTAGGGAGGGACAGAGGGAACTTGGTGTACAAGGGCAGGACACACACTGTAAGGTGGGGAGTAGGGAGGGACAGAGGGAACTTGGTGTATAAGGGCAGGACACACACTGTAAGGTGGGGAGTAGGGAGGGACAGAAGGAACTCAGTGTACAAGGGCAGGGCACACACTGTAAGGTGGGGAGTAGGGAGGGACAGAGGAAACGGTGTACAAGGGCAGGGCACACTGAAAGGTGGGGAGTAGGGAGGGACAGAGGGAACTCAGTGTACAAGGGCAGGATACACACTGTAAGGTGGGGAGCAGGGAGGGACAGAGGGAATTCAGTGTACAAGGGCAGGACACACTGAAAGGTCGGGAGTAGAGAGGGACAGAGGGAACTCACTGTACAAGGACAGGACACACACTGTAAGGTGGGGAGTAGGGAGGGACAGAGGGAACTTGGTGTACAAGGGCAGGACACACACTGTAAGGTGGGGAGTAGGGAGGGACAGAGGGAACTTGGTGTACAAGGGCAGGACACACACTGTAAGGTGGGGAGTAGGGAGGGACAGAGGGAACGGTGTATAAGGGCAGGACACACACTGTAAGGTGGGGAGTAGGGAGGGACAGAGGGAACTGGGTGTACAAGGGCAGGACACACACTGTAAGGTGGGGAGTAGGGAGGGACTGAGTGAACTAGGTGTACAAGGGCAGGACACACACTGTAAGGTGGGGAGTTGGGAGGGACAGAGGAAACGGTGTACAAGGGCAGGGCACACACTGTAAGGTGGGGAGTAGGGAGGGACAGAGGAAACGGTGTACAAGGTCAGGACACACTGTAAGGTGGGGAGGTAGGAGGGACAGAGGGAATTTAGTGTAAAAGGGCAGGACACACACTGTAAGGTGGGGAGTAGGGAGGGACAGAGGGAACTTGGTGTACAAGGGCAGGACACACACTGTAAGGTGGGGAGCAGGGAGGGACAGAGGGAATTCACTGTACAAGGGCAGGACACACTGAAAGGTGGGGAGTAGAGAGGGACAGAGGGAACTCAGTGTACAAGGACAGGACACACTGTAAGGTGGGGAGTAGGGAGGGACAGAGGGAACTTGGTGTACAAGGGCAGGACACACACTGTAAGGTGGGGAGTAGAGAGGGACAGAGGGAACTTGGTGTATAAGGGCAGGACACACACTGTAAGGTGGGGAGTAGGGAGGGACAGAAGGAACTCAGTGTACAAGGGCAGGGCACACACTGTAAGGTGGGGAGTAGGGAGGGACAGAGGAAACGGTGTACAAGGGCAGGGCACACTGAAAGGTGGGGAGTAGGGAGGGACAGAGGGAACTCAGTGTACAAGGGCAGGATACACACTGTAAGGTGGGGAGCAGGGAGGGACAGAGGGAATTCAGTGTACAAGGGCAGGACACACTGAAAGGTCGGGAGTAGAGAGGGACAGAGGGAACTCAGTGTACAAGGACAGGACACACACTGTAAGGTGGGGAGTAGGGAGGGACAGAGGGAACTTGGTGTACAAGGGCAGGACACACACTGTAAGGTGGGGAGTAGGGAGGGACAGAGGGAACTTGGTGTACAAGGGCAGGACACACACTGTAAGGTGGGGAGTAGGGAGGGACAGAGGGAACGGTGTATAAGGGCAGGACACACACTGTAAGGTGGGGAGTACGGAGGGACAGAGGGAACTGGGTGTACAAGGGCAGGACACACACTGTAAGGTGGGGAGTAGGGAGGGACTGAGTGAACTAGGTGTACAAGGGCAGGACACACACTGTAAGGTGGGGAGTAGGGAGGGACTGAGGGAACTTGGTGTACAAGGGCAGGACACACACTGTAAGGTGGGGAGCAGGGAGGGACAGAGGGAATACAGTGTAAAAGGGCAGGACACACACTGTAAGGTGGGGAGTCGGGAGGGACTGAGGGAACTTGGTGTACAAGGGCAGGACACACACTGTAAGGTGGGGAGCAGGGAGAGTCAGAGGGAATTCAGTGTACAAGGGCAGGACACACACTGTAAGGTGGGGAGCAGGGAGGGACAGAGGGAATTCAGTGTAAAAGGGCAGGACATACACTGTAAGGTGGGGAGTTGGGAGGGACAGAGGGAACTTGGTGTACAAGGGCAGGTCACACACTGTAAACTGGGGAGTAGGGAGGGACTGAGGGAACTTGGTGTACAAGGGCAGGTCACACACTGTAAGGTGGGGAGTAGGGAGGGACAGAGGGAACAGATTACAAGGGCAGGACACACACTGTAAGGTGGGGAGCAGGGAGGGACAGAGGGAATTCAGTGTACAAGGGCAGGACACACACTGTAAGGTGGGGAGTAGGGAGGGACAGAGGGAACTTGGTGTACTAGGGCAGGACACACACTGTAAGGTGGGGAGTAGGGAGGGACAGAGGGAACTTGGTGTATAAGGGCAGGACACACACTGAAAGGTGGGGAGTAGGGAGGGACAGAGGGAATTCAGTGTACAAGGGCAGGACACACACTGTAAGGTGGGGAGCAGGGAGGGACAGAGGGAACTCAGTGTACAAGGGCAGAACATACACTGTAAGGTGGGGAGTAGGGAGGGACAGAAGGAACAGTGTACAAGGGCAGGGCATACACTGTAAGGTGGGGAGTAGGGAGGGACAGAGGGAATTCAGTGTAAAAGGGCAGGATACACACTGTAAGGTGGGGAGTAGGGAGGGACAGAGGAAACGGTGTACAAGGGCAGGACACACACTGTAAGGTGGGGAGCAGGGAGGGACAGAGGGAATTCAGTGTACAAGGGCAGGACACACTGTAAGGTGGGGAGTTGGGAGGGACAGAGGAAACGGTGTACAAGGGCAGGACACACACTGTAAGGTGGTGAGTAGGGAGGGACAGAGGAAACGGTGTACAAGGGCAGGACACACACTGTAAGGTGGGGAGTAGGGAGGGACAGAGGAAACGGTGTACAAGGGCAGGACACACACTGTAAGGTGGGGAGTAGGGAGGGACAGAGCGAACTTGGTGTACAAGGGCAGGACACACTGTAAGGTGGGGAGGTAGGAGGGACAGAGGGAATTCAGTGTAAAAGGGCAGGACACACACTGTAAGGTGGGGAGTAGGGAGGGACAGAGGGAACTTGGTGTACAAGGGCAGGACACACACTGTAAGGTGGGGAGTAGGGAGGGACAGAGGGAACTGGGTGTACAAGGGCAGGACACACACTGTAAGGTGGGGAGTAGGAAGGGACAGAGCGAACTTGGTGTACAAGTGCAGGACACACTGTAAGGTGGGGAGTTGGGAGGGACAGAGGGAATTCAGTGTACAAGGGCAGGACACACTGTAAGGTGGGGAGTTGGGAGGGACAGAGGGAATTCAGTGTACAAGGGCAGGACACACTGTAAGGTGGGGAGTTGGGTGGGACAGAGGGAATTCAGTGTACAAGGGCAGAACACACACTGTAAGGTGGGGAGTAGGGAGGGACAGGAGGAACAGTGTACAAGGGCAGGGCATACACTGTAAGCTGGGGAGTAGGGAGGGACAGAGGGAATTCAGTGTAAAAGGGCAGGACACACACTGTAAGGTGGGGAGTAGGGAGGGACAGAGGGAACTTGGTGTACTAGGGCAGGACACACACTGTAAGGTGGGGAGCAGGGAGGGACAGAGGGAATTCAGTGTACAAGGGCAGGACACACTGAAAGGTGGGGAGTAGAGAGGGACAGAGGGAACTCAGTGTACAAGGACAGGACACACACTGTAAGGTGGGGAGTAGGGAGGGACAGAGGGAACTTGGTGTACAAGGGCAGGACACACACTGTAAGGTGGGGAGTAGGGAGGGACAGAGGGAACTTGGTGTACAAGGGCAGGACACACACAGTAAGGTGGGGAGTAGGGAGGGACAGAGGGAACTTGGTGTATAAGGGCAGGACACACAATGTAAGGTGGGGAGTAGGGAGGGACAGAGGGAACTGGGTGTACAAGGGCAGGACACACACTGTAAGATGGGGATTAGGGAGGGACTGAGGGAACTGGGTGTACAAGGGCAGGACACACACTGTAAGGTGGGGAGTAGGGAGGGACTGAGGGAACTGGGTGTACAAGTGCAGGACACACACTGTAAGGTGGGGAGTAGGGGGGGACAGAGGGAACAGAGTACAAGGGCAGGACACACACTGTAAGGTGGGGAGCAGGGAGGGACAGAGGGAATACAGTGTAAAAGGGCAGGACACACACTGTAAGGTGGGGAGTCGGGAGTGACTGAGGGAACTTGGTGTACAAGGGCAGGACACACACTGTAAGGTGGGGAGCAGGGAGAGTCAGAGGGAATTCAGTGTACAAAGGCAGGACACACACTGTAAGGTGGGGAGCAGGGATGGACAGAGGGAATTCAGTGTAAAAGGGCAGGACACACACTGTAAGGTGGGGAGTAGGGAGGGACAGAGGGAACTTGGTGTACAAGGGCAGGTCACACACTGTAAACTGGGGAGTAGGGAGGGACTGAGGGAACTTGGTGTACAAGGGCAGGTCACACACTGTAAGGTGGGGAGTAGGGAGGGACAGAGGGAACAGAGTACAAGGGCAGGACACACACTGTAAGATGGGGAGTAGGGAGGGACAGAGGGAACTTGGTGTATAAGGGCAGGACACACACTGAAAGGTGGGGAGTAGGGAGGAACAGAGGGAATTCAGTGTACAAGGGCAGGACACACACTGTAAGGTGGGGAGCAGGGAGGGACAGAGGGAATTCAGTGTACAAGGGCAGGACACACTGTAAGGTCGGGAGTTGGGAGGGACAGAGGGAATTCAGTGTAAAAGGGCAGGACACACACTGTAAGGTGGGGTGCAGGGAGGGACAGAGCGAACTTGGTGTACAAGGGCAGGGCATACACTGTAAGGTGGGGAGCAGGGAGGGACAGAGGGAATTCAGTGTACAAGGGCAGGACACACTGAAAGGTGGGGAGTAGAGAGGGACAGAGGGAACTCAGAGTACAAGGACAGGACACACACTGTAAGGTGGGGAGTAGGGAGGGACAGAGGGAACTTGGTGTACAAGGGCAGGGCACACACTGTAAGGTGGGGAGTAGGGAGGGACAGAGGGAACTTGGTGTATAAGGGCAGGACACACACTGTAAGGTGGGGAGTAGGGAGGGACAGAAGGAACTCAGTGTACAAGGGCAGGGCACACACTGTAAGGTGGGGAGTAGGGAGGGACAGAGGAAACGGTGTACAAGTGCAGGGCACACTGAAAGGTGGGGAGTAGGGAGGGACAGAGGGAACTCAGTGTACAAGGGCAGGATACACACTGTAAGGTGGGGAGTAGGGAGGGACAGAGGAAACGGTGTATAAGGGCAGGACACACACTGTAAGGTGGGGAGCAGGGAGGGACAGAGAGAATTCAGTGTACAAGGGCAGGACACACTGTAAGGTGGGGAGTTGGGAGGGACAGAGGAAACGGTGTACAAGGGCAGGGCACAGACTGTAAGGTGGGGAGTAGGGAGGGACAGAGGAAACGGTGTACAAGGTCAGGACACACTGTAAGGTGGGGAGGTAGGAGGGACAGAGGGAATTCAGTGTAAAAGGGCAGGACACACACTGTAAGGTGGGGAGTAGGGAGGGACAGAGGGAACTTGGTGTACAAGGGCAGGACACACACTGTAAGGTGGGGAGCAGGGAGGGACAGAGGGAATTCAGTGTACAAGGGCAGGACACACTGAAAGGTGGGGAGTAGAGAGGGACTGAGGGAACTCAGTGTACAAGGACAGGACACACACTGTAAGGTGGGGAGTAGGGAGGGACAGAGGGAACTTGGTGTACAAGGGCAGGACACACACTGTAAGGTGTGGAGTAGGGAGGGACAGAGGGAACTTGGTGTACAAGGGCAGGACACACACTGTAAGGTGGGGAGTAGGGAGGGACAGATGGAACGGTGTATAAGGGCAGGACACACACTGTAAGGTGGGGAGTAGGGAGGGACAGAGGGAACTGGGTGTACAAGGGCAGGACACACACTGTAAGGTGGGGAGGTAGGAGGGACAGAGGGAATTCAGTGTAAAAGGGCAGGACACACACTGTAAGGTGGGGAGTAGGGAGGGACAGAGGGAACTTGGTGTACAAGGGCAGGACACACACTGTAAGGTGGGGAGCAGGGAGGGACAGAGGGAATTCAGTGTACAAGGGCAGGACACACTGAAAGGTGGGGAGTAGAGAGGGACAGAGGGAACTCAGTGTACAAGGACAGGACACACACTGTAAGGTGGGGAGTAGGGAGGGACAGAGGGAACTTGGTGTACAAGGGCAGGACACACACTGTAAGGTGGGGAGTAGGGAGGGACAGAGGGAACTTGGTGTACAAGGGCAGGACACACACTGTAAGGTGGGGAGTAGGGAGGGACAGAGGGAACGGTGTATAAGGGCAGGACACACACTGTAAGGTGGGGAGTAGGGAGGGACAGAGGGAACTGGGTGTACAAGGGCAGGACACACACTGTAAGGTGGGGAGTAGGGAGGGACTGAGTGAACTAGGTGTACAAGGGCAGGACACACACTGTAAGGTGGGGAGTAGGGAGGGACTGAGGGAACTTGGTGTACAAGGGCAGGACACACACTGTAAGGTGGGGAGCAGGGAGGGACAGAGGGAATACAGTGTAAAAGGGCAGGACACACACTGTAAGGTGGGGGGTCGGGAGGGACTGAGGGAACTTGGTGTACAAGGGCAGGACACACACTTTAAGGTGGGGAGCAGGGAGAGTCAGAGGGAATTCAGTGTACAAGGGCAGGACACACACTGTAAGGTGGGGAGCAGGGAGGGACAGAGGGAATTCAGTGTAAAAGGGCAGGACATACACTGTAAGGTGGGGAGTAGTGAGGGACAGAGGAAACGGTGTACAAGGGCAGGACACACACTGTAAGGTGGGGAGCAGGGAGGGACAGAGGGAATTCAGTGTACAAGGGCAGGACACACTGTAAGGTGGGGAGTTGGGAGGGACAGAGGAAACGGTGTACAAGGGCAGGACACACACTGTAAGGTGGTGAGTAGGGAGGGACAGAGGAAACGGTGTACAAGGGCAGGACACACACTGTAAGGTGGGGAGTAGGGAGGGACAGAGGAAACGGTGTACAAGGGCAGGACACACACTGTAAGGTGGGGAGTAGGGAGGGACAGAGCGAACTTGGTGTACAAGGGCAGGACACACTGTAAGGTGGGGAGGTAGGAGGGACAGAGGGAATTCAGTGTAAAAGGGCAGGACACACACTGTAAGGTGGGGAGTAGGGAGGGACAGAGGGAACTTGGTGTACAAGGGCAGGACACACACTGTAAGGTGGGGAGTAGGGAGGGACAGAGGGAACTGGGTGTACAAGGTCAGGACACACACTGTAAGGTGGGGAGTAGGAAGGGACAGAGCGAACTTGGTGTACAAGTGCAGGACACACTGTAAGGTGGGGAGGTAGGAGGGACAGAGGGAATTCAGTGTAAAAGGGCAGGACACACACTGTAAGGTGGGGAGTAGGGAGGGACAGAGCGAACTTGGTGTACAAGGGCAGGACACACTGTAAGGTGGGGAGGTAGGAGGGACAGAGGGAATTCAGTGTAAAAGGGCAGGACACACACTGTAAGGTGGGGAGCAGGGAGGGACAGAGCGAACTTGGTGTACAAGGGCAGGGCATGCACTGTAAGGTGGGCAGGTGGGAGGGACGGAGGGAATTCAGTGTAAAAGGGCAGGACACACACTGTAAGGTGGGGAGCAGGGAGGGACAGAGGGAATTCAGTGTACAAGGGCAGGACACACTGAAAGGTGGGGAGTAGAGAGGGACAGAGGGAACTCAGAGTACAAGGACAGGACACACACTGTAAGGTGGGGAGTAGGGAGGGACAGAGGGAACTTGGTGTACAAGGGCAGGACACACACTGTAAGGTGGGGAGTAGGGAGGGACAGAGGGAACTTGGTGTATAAGGGCAGGACACACACTGTAAGGTGGGGAGTAGGGAGGGACAGAAGGAACTCAGTGTACAAGGGCAGGGGACACACTGTAAGGTGGGGAGTAGGGAGGGACAGAGGAAACGGTGTACAAGGGCAGGGCACACTGAAAGGTGGGGAGTAGGGAGGGACAGAGGGAACTCAGTGTACAAGGGCAGGATACACACTGTAAGGTGGGGAGTAGGGAGGGACAGAGGAAACGGTGTACAAGGGCAGGACACACACTGTAAGGTGGGGAGCAGGGAGGGACAGAGAGAATTCAGTGTACAAGGGCAGGACACACTGTAAGGTGGGGAGTTGGGAGGGACAGAGGAAACGGTGTACAAGGGCAGGGCACACACTGTAAGGTGGGGAGTAGGGAGGGACAGAGGAAACGGTGTACAAGGTCAGGACACACTGTAAGGTGGGGAGGTAGGAGGGACAGAGGGAATTTAGTGTAAAAGGGCAGGACACACACTGTAAGGTGGGGAGTAGGGAGGGACAGAGGGAACTTGGTGTACAAGGGCAGGACACACACTGTAAGGTGGGGAGCAGGGAGGGACAGAGGGAATTCACTGTACAAGGGCAGGACACACTGAAAGGTGGGGAGTAGAGAGGGACAGAGGGAACTCAGTGTACACGGACAGGACACACTGTAAGGTGGGGAGTAGGGAGGGACAGAGGGAACTTGGTGTACAAGGGCAGGACACACACTGTAAGGTGGGGAGTAGGGAGGGACAGAGGGAACTTGGTGTATAAGGGCAGGACACACACTGTAAGGTGGGGAGTAGGGAGGGACAGAAGGAACTCAGTGTACAAGGGCAGGGCACACACTGTAAGGTGGGGAGTAGGGAGGGACAGAGGAAACGGTGTACAAGGGCAGGGCACACTGAAAGGTGGGGAGTAGGGAGGGACAGAGGGAACTCAGTGTACAAGGGCAGGATACACACTGTAAGGTGGGGAGCAGGGAGGGACAGAGGGAATTCAGTGTACAAGGGCAGGACACACTGAAAGGTCGGGAGTAGAGAGGGACAGAGGGAACTCAGTGTACAAGGACAGGACACACACTGTAAGGTGGGGAGTAGGGAGGGACAGAGGGAACTTGGTGTACAAGGGCAGGACACACACTGTAAGGTGGGGAGTAGGGAGGGACAGAGGGAACTTGGTGTACAAGGGCAGGACACACACTGTAAGGTGGGGAGTAGGGAGGGACAGAGGGAACGGTGTATAAGGGCAGGACACACACTGTAAGGTGGGGAGTAGGGAGGGACAGAGGGAACTGGGTGTACAAGGGCAGGACACACACTGTAAGGTGGGGAGTAGGGAGGGACTGAGTGAACTAGGTGTACAAGGGCAGGACACACACTGTAAGGTGGGGAGTAGGGAGGGACTGAGGGAACTTGGTGTACAAGGGCAGGACACACACTGTAAGGTGGGGAGCAGGGAGGGACAGAGGGAATACAGTGTAAAAGGGCAGGACACACACTGTAAGGTGGGGAGTCGGGAGGGACTGAGGGAACTTGGTGTACAAGGGCAGGACACACACTGTAAGGTGGGGAGCAGGGAGAGTCAGAGGGAATTCAGTGTACAAGGGCAGGACACACACTGTAAGGTGGGGAGCAGGGAGGGACAGAGGGAATTCAGTGTAAAAGGGCAGGACATACACTGTAAGGTGGGGAGTTGGGAGGGACAGAGGGAACTTGGTGTACAAGGGCAGGTCACACACTGTAAACTGGGGAGTAGGGAGGGACTGAGGGAACTTGGTGTACAAGGGCAGGTCACACACTGTAAGGTGGGGAGTAGGGAGGGACAGAGGGAACAGATTACAAGGGCAGGACACACACTGTAAGGTGGGGAGCAGGGAGGGACAGAGGGAATTCAGTGTACAAGGGCAGGACACACAATGTAAGGTGGGGAGTAGGGAGGGACAGAGGGAACTTGGTGTACTAGGGCAGGACACACACTGTAAGGTGGGGAGTAGGGAGGGACAGAGGGAACTTGGTGTATAAGGGCAGGACACACACTGAAAGGTGGGGAGTAGGGAGGGACAGAGGGAATTCAGTGTACAAGGGCAGGACACACACTATAAGGTGGGGAGCAGGGAGGGACAGAGGGAACTCAGTGTACAAGGGCAGAACATACTCTGTAAGGTGGGGAGTAGGGAGGGACAGAAGGAACAGTGTACAAGGGCAGGGCATACACTGTAAGGTGGGGAGTAGGGAGGGACAGAGGGAATTCAGTGTAAAAGGGCAGGATACACACTGTAAGGTGGGGAGTAGGGAGGGACAGAGGAAACGGTGTACAAGGGCAGGACACACACTGTAAGGTGGGGAGCAGGGAGGGACAGAGGGAATTCAGTGTACAAGGGCAGGACACACTGTAAGGTGGGGAGTTGGGAGGGACAGAGGAAACGGTGTACAAGGGCAGGACACACACTGTAAGGTGGTGAGTAGGGAGGGACAGAGGAAACGGTGTACAAGGGCAGGACACACACTGTAAGGTGGGGAGTAGGGAGGGACAGAGGAAACGGTGTACAAGGGCAGGACACACACTGTAAGGTGGGGAGTAGGGAGGGACAGAGCGAACTTGGTGTACAAGGGCAGGACACACTGTAAGGTGGGGAGGTAGGAGGGACAGAGGGAATTCAGTGTAAAAGGGCAGGACACACACTGTAAGGTGGGGAGTAGGGAGGGACAGAGGGAACTTGGTGTACAAGGGCAGGACACACACTGTAAGGTGGGGAGTAGGGAGGGACAGAGGGAACTGGGTGTACAAGGGCAGGACACACACTGTAAGGTGGGGAGTAGGAAGGGACAGAGCGAACTTGGTGTACAAGTGCAGGACACACTGTAAGGTGGGGAGGTAGGAGGGACAGAGGGAATTCAGTGTAAAAGGGCAGGACACACACTGTAAGGTGGGGAGTAGGGAGGGACAGAGCGAACTTGGTGTACAAGGGCAGGACACACTGTAAGGTGGGGAGGTAGGAGGGACAGAGGGAATTCAGTGTAAAAGGGCAGGACACACACTGTAAGGTGGGGAGCAGGGAGGGACAGAGCGAACTTGGTGTACAAGGGCAGGGCATACACTGTAAGGTGGGCAGGTGGGAGGGACGGAGGGAATTCAGTGTAAAAGGGCAGGACACACACTGTAAGGTGGGGAGCAGGGAGGGACAGAGGGAATTCAGTGTACAAGGGCAGGACACACTGAAAGGTGGGGAGTAGAGAGGGACAGAGGGAACTCAGAGTACAAGGACAGGACACACACTGTAAGGTGGGGAGTAGGGAGGGACAGAGGGAACTTGGTGTACAAGGGCAGGACACACACTGTAAGGTGGGGAGTAGGGAGGGACAGAGGGAACTTGGTGTACAAGGGCAGGACACACACTGTAAGGTGGGGAGTAGGGAGGGACAGAGGGAACTTGGTGTATAAGGGCAGGACACACACTGTAAGGTGGGGAGTAGGGAGGGACAGAGGGAACTGGGTGTACAAGGGCAGGACACACACTGTAAGATGGGGATTAGGGAGGGACTGAGGGAACTGGGTGTACAAGGGCAGGACACACACTGTAAGGTGGGGAGTAGGGAGGGACTGAGGGAACTGGGTGTACAAGGGCAGGACACACACTGTAAGGTGGGGAGCAGGGAGGGACAGAGGGAATACAGTGTAAAAGGGCAGGACACACACTGTAAGGTGGGGAGTCGGGAGGGACTGAGGGAACTTGGTGTACAAGGGCAGGACACACACTGTAAGGTGGGGAGCAGGGAGAGTCAGAGGGAATTCAGTGTACAAGGGCAGGACACACACTGTAAGGTGGGGAGCATGGAGGGACAGAGGGAATTCAGTGTAAAAGGGCAGGACACACACTGTAAGGTGGGGAGTAGGGAGGGACAGAGAGAACTTGGTGTACAAGGGCAGGTCACACACTGTAAACTGGGGAGTAGGGAGGGACTGAGGGAACTTGGTGTACAAGGGCAGGTCACACACTGTAAGGTGGGGAGTAGGGAGGGACAGAGGGAACTTGGTGTATAAGGGCAGGACACACACTGAAAGGTGGGGAGTAGGGAGGAACAGAGGGAATTCAGTGTACAAGGGCAGGACACACACTGTAAGGTGGGGAGCAGGGAGGGACAGAGGGAATTCAGTGTACAAGGGCAGGACACACTGTAAGGTGGGGAGTTGGGAGGGACAGAGGGAATTCAGTGTAAAAGGGCAGGACACACACTGTAAGGTGGGGAGCAGGGAGGGACAGAGCGAACTTGGTGTACAAGGGCAGGGCATACACTGTAAGGTGGGCAGGTGGGAGGGACAGAGGGAATTCAGTGTAAAAGGGCAGGACACACACTGTAAGGTGGGGAGCAGGGAGGGACAGAGGGAATTCAGTGTACAAGGGCAGGACACACTGAAAGGTGGGGAGTAGAGAGGGACAGAGGGAACTCAGAGTACAAGGACAGGACACACACTGTAAGGTTGCGAGTAGGGAGGGACAGAGGGAACTTGGTGTACAAGGGCAGGACACACACTGTAAGGTGGGGAGTAGGGAGGGACAGAGGGAACTTGGTGTATAAGGGCAGGACACACACTGTAAGGTGGGGAGTAGGGAGGGACAGAAGGAACTCAGTGTACAAGGGCAGGGCACACACTGTAAGGTGGGGAGTAGGGAGGGACAGAGGAAACGGTGTACAAGGGCAGGGCACACTGAAAGGTGGGGAGTAGGGAGGGACAGAGGGAATTCAGTGTACAAGGGCAGGACACACTGTAAGGTGGGGAGTTGGGAGGGACAGAGGGAATTCAGTGTAAAAGGGCAGGACACACACTGTAAGGTGGGGAGCAGGGAGGGACAGAGCGAACTTGGTGTACAAGGGCAAGGCATACACTGTAAGGTGGGCAGGTGGGAGGGACAGAGGGAATTCAGTGTAAAAGGGCAGGACACACACTGTAAGGTGGGGAGCAGGGAGGGACAGAGGGAATTCAGTGTACAAGGGCAGGACACACTGAAAGGTGGGGAGTAGAGAGGGACAGAGGGAACTCAGAGTACAAGGACAGGACACACACTGTAAGGTTGCGAGTAGGGAGGGACAGAGGGAACTTGGTGTACAAGGGCAGAACACACACTGTAAGGTGGGGAGTAGGGAGGGACAGAGCGAACGTGGTGTACAAGGGCAGGACACACACTGCAAGGTGGGGAGGTAGGAGGGACAGAGGGAATTCAGTGTAAAAGGGCAGGACACACACTGTAAGGTGGGGAGTAGGGAGGGACAGAGAGAACTCAGTGTACAAGGGCAGGACACACACTGTAAGGTGGGGAGTAGGGAGGGACAGAGGGAACTTGGTGTACAAGGGCAGGACACACACTGTAAGGTGGGGAGTAGGGAGGGACAGAGGGAACTTGGTGTACAAGGGCAGGACACACACTGTAAGGTGGGGAGTAGGGAGGGACAGAGGGAACTTGGTGTACAAGGGCAGGACACACACTGTAAGGTGGGGAGTAGGGAGGGACAGAGGGAACTGGGTGTACAAGGGCAGGACACACACTGTAAGGTGGGGAGCAGGGAGGGACAGAGGGAATTCAGTGTACAAGGGCAGGACACACTGAAAGGTGGGGAGTAGAGAGGGACAGAGGGAAATCAGTGTACAAGGACAGGACACACACTGTAAGGTGGGGAGTAGGGAGGGACAGAGGGAACTTGGTGTACAAGGGCAGGACACACACTGTAAGGTGGGGAGTAGGGAGGGACAGAGCGAACGTGGTGTACAAGGGCAGGACACACACTGTAAGGTGGGGAGGTAGGAGGGACAGAGGGAATTCAGTGTAAAAGGGCAGGACACACACTGTAAGGTGGGGAGCAGGGAGGGACAGAGGGAATTCAGTGTACAAGGGCAGGACACACTGAAAGGTGGGGATTAGAGAGGGACAGAGGGAACTCAGTGTACAAGGACAGGACACACACTATAAGGTGGGGAGTAGGGAGGGACAGAGGGAACTCAGTGTACAAGGGCAGGATACACACTGTAAGGTGGGGAGTAGGGAGGGACAGAGGAAACGGTGTACAAGGGCAGGACACACACTGTAAGGTGGGCAGGTGGGAGGGACGGAGGGAATTCAGTGTAAAAGGGCAGGACACACACTGTAAGGTGGGGAGCAGGGAGGGACAGAGGGAATTCAGTGTACAAGGGCAGGACACACTGAAAGGTGGGGAGTAGAGAGGGACAGAGGGAACTCAGAGTACAAGGACAGGACACACACTGTAAGGTGGGGAGTAGGGAGGGACAGAGGGAACTTGGTGTACAAGGGCAGGACACACACTGTAAGGTGGGGAGTAGGGAGGGACAGAGGGAACTTGGTGTATAAGGGCAGGACACACACTGTAAGGTGGGGAGTAGGGAGGGACAGAAGGAACTCAGTGTACAAGGGCAGGGGACACACTGTAAGGTGGGGAGTAGGGAGGGACAGAGGAAACGGTGTACAAGGGCAGGGCACACTGAAAGGTGGGGAGTAGGGAGGGACAGAGGGAACTCAGTGTACAAGGGCAGGATACACACTGTAAGGTGGGGAGTAGGGAGGGACAGAGGAAACGGTGTACAAGGGCAGGACACACACTGTAAGGTGGGGAGCAGGGAGGGACAGAGAGAATTCAGTGTACAAGGGCAGGACACACTGTAAGGTGGGGAGTTGGGAGGGACAGAGGAAACGGTGTACAAGGGCAGGGCACACACTGTAAGGTGGGGAGTAGGGAGGGACAGAGGAAACGGTGTACAAGGTCAGGACACACTGTAAGGTGGGGAGGTAGGAGGGACAGAGGGAATTTAGTGTAAAAGGGCAGGACACACACTGTAAGGTGGGGAGTAGGGAGGGACAGAGGGAACTTGGTGTACAAGGGCAGGACACACACTGTAAGGTGGGGAGCAGGGAGGGACAGAGGGAATTCACTGTACAAGGGCAGGACACACTGAAAGGTGGGGAGTAGAGAGGGACAGAGGGAACTCAGTGTACAAGGACAGGACACACTGTAAGGTGGGGAGTAGGGAGGGACAGAGGGAACTTGGTGTACAAGGGCAGGACACACACTGTAAGGTGGGGAGTAGGGAGGGACAGAGGGAACTTGGTGTATAAGGGCAGGACACACACTGTAAGGTGGGGAGTAGGGAGGGACAGAAGGAACTCAGTGTACAAGGGCAGGGCACACACTGTAAGGTGGGGAGTAGGGAGGGACAGAGGAAACGGTGTACAAGGGCAGGGCACACTGAAAGGTGGGGAGTAGGGAGGGACAGAGGGAACTCAGTGTACAAGGGCAGGATACACACTGTAAGGTGGGGAGCAGGGAGGGACAGAGGGAATTCAGTGTACAAGGGCAGGACACACTGAAAGGTCGGGAGTAGAGAGGGACAGAGGGAACTCAGTGTACAAGGACAGGACACACACTGTAAGGTGGGGAGTAGGGAGGGACAGAGGGAACTTGGTGTACAAGGGCAGGACACACACTGTAAGGTGGGGAGTAGGGAGGGACAGAGGGAACTTGGTGTACAAGGGCAGGACACACACTGTAAGGTGGGGAGTAGGGAGGGACAGAGGGAACGGTGTATAAGGGCAGGACACACACTGTAAGGTGGGGAGTAGGGAGGGACAGAGGGAACTGGGTGTACAAGGGCAGGACACACACTGTAAGGTGGGGAGTAGGGAGGGACTGAGTGAACTAGGTGTACAAGGGCAGGACACACACTGTAAGGTGGGGAGTAGGGAGGGACTGAGGGAACTTGGTGTACAAGGGCAGGACACACACTGTAAGGTGGGGAGCAGGGAGGGACAGAGGGAATACAGTGTAAAAGGGCAGGACACACACTGTAAGGTGGGGAGTCGGGAGGGACTGAGGGAACTTGGTGTACAAGGGCAGGACACACACTGTAAGGTGGGGAGCAGGGAGAGTCAGAGGGAATTCAGTGTACAAGGGCAGGACACACACTGTAAGGTGGGGAGCAGGGAGGGACAGAGGGAATTCAGTGTAAAAGGGCAGGACATACACTGTAAGGTGGGGAGTTGGGAGGGACAGAGGGAACTTGGTGTACAAGGGCAGGTCACACACTGTAAACTGGGGAGTAGGGAGGGACTGAGGGAACTTGGTGTACAAGGGCAGGTCACACACTGTAAGGTGGGGAGTAGGGAGGGACAGAGGGAACAGATTACAAGGGCAGGACACACACTGTAAGGTGGGGAGCAGGGAGGGACAGAGGGAATTCAGTGTACAAGGGCAGGACACACAATGTAAGGTGGGGAGTAGGGAGGGACAGAGGGAACTTGGTGTACTAGGGCAGGACACACACTGTAAGGTGGGGAGTAGGGAGGGACAGAGGGAACTTGGTGTATAAGGGCAGGACACACACTGAAAGGTGGGGAGTAGGGAGGGACAGAGGGAATTCAGTGTACAAGGGCAGGACACACACTATAAGGTGGGGAGCAGGGAGGGACAGAGGGAACTCAGTGTACAAGGGCAGAACATACTCTGTAAGGTGGGGAGTAGGGAGGGACAGAAGGAACAGTGTACAAGGGCAGGGCATACACTGTAAGGTGGGGAGTAGGGAGGGACAGAGGGAATTCAGTGTAAAAGGGCAGGATACACACTGTAAGGTGGGGAGTAGGGAGGGACAGAGGAAACGGTGTACAAGGGCAGGACACACACTGTAAGGTGGGGAGCAGGGAGGGACAGAGGGAATTCAGTGTACAAGGGCAGGACACACTGTAAGGTGGGGAGTTGGGAGGGACAGAGGAAACGGTGTACAAGGGCAGGACACACACTGTAAGGTGGTGAGTAGGGAGGGACAGAGGAAACGGTGTACAAGGGCAGGACACACACTGTAAGGTGGGGAGTAGGGAGGGACAGAGGAAACGGTGTACAAGGGCAGGACACACACTGTAAGGTGGGGAGTAGGGAGGGACAGAGCGAACTTGGTGTACAAGGGCAGGACACACTGTAAGGTGGGGAGGTAGGAGGGACAGAGGGAATTCAGTGTAAAAGGGCAGGACACACACTGTAAGGTGGGGAGTAGGGAGGGACAGAGGGAACTTGGTGTACAAGGGCAGGACACACACTGTAAGGTGGGGAGTAGGGAGGGACAGAGGGAACTGGGTGTACAAGGGCAGGACACACACTGTAAGGTGGGGAGTAGGAAGGGACAGAGCGAACTTGGTGTACAAGTGCAGGACACACTGTAAGGTGGGGAGGTAGGAGGGACAGAGGGAATTCAGTGTAAAAGGGCAGGACACACACTGTAAGGTGGGGAGTAGGGAGGGACAGAGCGAACTTGGTGTACAAGGGCAGGACACACTGTAAGGTGGGGAGGTAGGAGGGACAGAGGGAATTCAGTGTAAAAGGGCAGGACACACACTGTAAGGTGGGGAGCAGGGAGGGACAGAGCGAACTTGGTGTACAAGGGCAGGGCATACACTGTAAGGTGGGCAGGTGGGAGGGACGGAGGGAATTCAGTGTAAAAGGGCAGGACACACACTGTAAGGTGGGGAGCAGGGAGGGACAGAGGGAATTCAGTGTACAAGGGCAGGACACACTGAAAGGTGGGGAGTAGAGAGGGACAGAGGGAACTCAGAGTACAAGGACAGGACACACACTGTAAGGTGGGGAGTAGGGAGGGACAGAGGGAACTTGGTGTACAAGGGCAGGACACACACTGTAAGGTGGGGAGTAGGGAGGGACAGAGGGAACTTGGTGTACAAGGGCAGGACACACACTGTAAGGTGGGGAGTAGGGAGGGACAGAGGGAACTTGGTGTATAAGGGCAGGACACACACTGTAAGGTGGGGAGTAGGGAGGGACAGAGGGAACTGGGTGTACAAGGGCAGGACACACACTGTAAGATGGGGATTAGGGAGGGACTGAGGGAACTGGGTGTACAAGGGCAGGACACACACTGTAAGGTGGGGAGTAGGGAGGGACTGAGGGAACTGGGTGTACAAGGGCAGGACACACACTGTAAGGTGGGGAGCAGGGAGGGACAGAGGGAATACAGTGTAAAAGGGCAGGACACACACTGTAAGGTGGGGAGTCGGGAGGGACTGAGGGAACTTGGTGTACAAGGGCAGGACACACACTGTAAGGTGGGGAGCAGGGAGAGTCAGAGGGAATTCAGTGTACAAGGGCAGGACACACACTGTAAGGTGGGGAGCATGGAGGGACAGAGGGAATTCAGTGTAAAAGGGCAGGACACACACTGTAAGGTGGGGAGTAGGGAGGGACAGAGAGAACTTGGTGTACAAGGGCAGGTCACACACTGTAAACTGGGGAGTAGGGAGGGACTGAGGGAACTTGGTGTACAAGGGCAGGTCACACACTGTAAGGTGGGGAGTAGGGAGGGACAGAGGGAACTTGGTGTATAAGGGCAGGACACACACTGAAAGGTGGGGAGTAGGGAGGAACAGAGGGAATTCAGTGTACAAGGGCAGGACACACACTGTAAGGTGGGGAGCAGGGAGGGACAGAGGGAATTCAGTGTACAAGGGCAGGACACACTGTAAGGTGGGGAGTTGGGAGGGACAGAGGGAATTCAGTGTAAAAGGGCAGGACACACACTGTAAGGTGGGGAGCAGGGAGGGACAGAGCGAACTTGGTGTACAAGGGCAGGGCATACACTGTAAGGTGGGCAGGTGGGAGGGACAGAGGGAATTCAGTGTAAAAGGGCAGGACACACACTGTAAGGTGGGGAGCAGGGAGGGACAGAGGGAATTCAGTGTACAAGGGCAGGACACACTGAAAGGTGGGGAGTAGAGAGGGACAGAGGGAACTCAGAGTACAAGGACAGGACACACACTGTAAGGTTGCGAGTAGGGAGGGACAGAGGGAACTTGGTGTACAAGGGCAGGACACACACTGTAAGGTGGGGAGTAGGGAGGGACAGAGGGAACTTGGTGTATAAGGGCAGGACACACACTGTAAGGTGGGGAGTAGGGAGGGACAGAAGGAACTCAGTGTACAAGGGCAGGGCACACACTGTAAGGTGGGGAGTAGGGAGGGACAGAGGAAACGGTGTACAAGGGCAGGGCACACTGAAAGGTGGGGAGTAGGGAGGGACAGAGGGAATTCAGTGTACAAGGGCAGGACACACTGTAAGGTGGGGAGTTGGGAGGGACAGAGGGAATTCAGTGTAAAAGGGCAGGACACACACTGTAAGGTGGGGAGCAGGGAGGGACAGAGCGAACTTGGTGTACAAGGGCAAGGCATACACTGTAAGGTGGGCAGGTGGGAGGGACAGAGGGAATTCAGTGTAAAAGGGCAGGACACACACTGTAAGGTGGGGAGCAGGGAGGGACAGAGGGAATTCAGTGTACAAGGGCAGGACACACTGAAAGGTGGGGAGTAGAGAGGGACAGAGGGAACTCAGAGTACAAGGACAGGACACACACTGTAAGGTTGCGAGTAGGGAGGGACAGAGGGAACTTGGTGTACAAGGGCAGAACACACACTGTAAGGTGGGGAGTAGGGAGGGACAGAGCGAACGTGGTGTACAAGGGCAGGACACACACTGCAAGGTGGGGAGGTAGGAGGGACAGAGGGAATTCAGTGTAAAAGGGCAGGACACACACTGTAAGGTGGGGAGTAGGGAGGGACAGAGAGAACTCAGTGTACAAGGGCAGGACACACACTGTAAGGTGGGGAGTAGGGAGGGACAGAGGGAACTTGGTGTACAAGGGCAGGACACACACTGTAAGGTGGGGAGTAGGGAGGGACAGAGGGAACTTGGTGTACAAGGGCAGGACACACACTGTAAGGTGGGGAGTAGGGAGGGACAGAGGGAACTTGGTGTACAAGGGCAGGACACACACTGTAAGGTGGGGAGTAGGGAGGGACAGAGGGAACTGGGTGTACAAGGGCAGGACACACACTGTAAGGTGGGGAGCAGGGAGGGACAGAGGGAATTCAGTGTACAAGGGCAGGACACACTGAAAGGTGGGGAGTAGAGAGGGACAGAGGGAAATCAGTGTACAAGGACAGGACACACACTGTAAGGTGGGGAGTAGGGAGGGACAGAGGGAACTTGGTGTACAAGGGCAGGACACACACTGTAAGGTGGGGAGTAGGGAGGGACAGAGCGAACGTGGTGTACAAGGGCAGGACACACACTGTAAGGTGGGGAGGTAGGAGGGACAGAGGGAATTCAGTGTAAAAGGGCAGGACACACACTGTAAGGTGGGGAGCAGGGAGGGACAGAGGGAATTCAGTGTACAAGGGCAGGACACACTGAAAGGTGGGGATTAGAGAGGGACAGAGGGAACTCAGTGTACAAGGACAGGACACACACTATAAGGTGGGGAGTAGGGAGGGACAGAGGGAACTCAGTGTACAAGGGCAGGATACACACTGTAAGGTGGGGAGTAGGGAGGGACAGAGGAAACGGTGTACAAGGGCAGGACACACACTGTAAGGTGGGGAGTAGGGAGGGACAGAGGGAACTCAGTGTACAAGGGCAGGACACACTGTAAGGTGGGGAGTAGGGAGGGACAGAGGAAACGGTGTACAAGGGCAGGGCACACACTGTAAGGTGGGGAGTAGGGAGGGACAGAGGAAACGTTGTACAAGGGCAGGACTCACACTGTAAGGTGGGGAGTAGGGAGGGACAGAGGAAACGGTGTACAAGGGCAGGACACACACTGTAAGGTGGGGAGTAGGGAGGGACAGAGGAAACGGTGTACAAGGGCAGGACACACACTGTAAGGTGGGGAGCAGGGAGGGACAGAGGGAATTCAGTGTACAAGGGCAGGACACACACTGTAAGGTGGGGAGTAGGGAGGGACAGAGGGAACTTGGTGTACAAGGGCAGGACACACACTGTAAGCTGGGGAGTAGGGAGGGACAGAGGGAACTTGGTGTACAAGGGCAGGACACACACTGTAAGGTGGGGAGTAGGGAGGGACAGAGGAAACGGTGTACAAGGGCAGGACACACACTGTAAGGTGGGGAGTAGGGAGGGACAGAGGAAACGGTGTACAAGGGCAGGACACACACTGTAAGGTGGGGAGCAGGGAGGGACAGAGGGAATTCAGTGTACAAGGGCAGGACACACACTGTAAGGTGGGGAGTAGGGAGGGACAGAGGGAACTTGGTGTACAAGGGCAGGACACACACTGTAAGGTGGGGAGTAGGGAGGGACAGAGGGAACTCAGTGTACAAGGGCAGGACACACACTGTAAGGTGGGGAGCAGGGAGGGACAGAGCGAACTTGGTGTACAAGGGCAGGGCATACACTGTAAGGTGGGCAGGTGGGAGGGACGGAGGGAATTCAGTGTAAAAGGGCAGGACACACTGAAAGGTGGGGAGTAGAGAGGGACAGAGGGAACTCAGAGTACAAGGACAGGACACACACTGTAAGGTGGGGAGTAGGGAGGGACAGAGGGAACTTGGTGTACAAGGGCAGGACACACACTGTAAGGTGGGGAGTAGGGAGGGACAGAGGGAACTTGGTGTACAAGGGCAGGACACACACTGTAAGGTGGGGAGTAGGGAGGGACAGAGGGAACTTGGTGTATAAGGGCAGGACACACACTGTAAGGTGGGGAGTAGGGAGGGACAGAGGGAACTGGGTGTACAAGGGCAGGACACACACTGTAAGATGGGGATTAGGGAGGGACTGAGGGAACTGGGTGTACAAGGGCAGGACACACACTGTAAGGTGGGGAGTAGGGAGGGACTGAGGGAACTGGGTGTACAAGGGCAGGACACACACTGTAAGGTGGGGAGCAGGGAGGGACAGAGGGAATACAGTGTAAAAGGGCAGGACACACACTGTAAGGTGGGGAGTCGGGAGGGACTGAGGGAACTTGGTGTACAAGGGCAGGACACACACTGTAAGGTGGGGAGCAGGGAGAGTCAGAGGGAATTCAGTGTACAAGGGCAGGACACACACTGTAAGGTGGGGAGCATGGAGGGACAGAGGGAATTCAGTGTAAAAGGGCAGGACACACACTGTAAGGTGGGGAGTAGGGAGGGACAGAGAGAACTTGGTGTACAAGGGCAGGTCACACACTGTAAACTGGGGAGTAGGGAGGGACTGAGGGAACTTGGTGTACAAGGGCAGGTCACACACTGTAAGGTGGGGAGTAGGGAGGGACAGAGGGAACTTGGTGTATAAGGGCAGGACACACACTGAAAGGTGGGGAGTAGGGAGGAACAGAGGGAATTCAGTGTACAAGGGCAGGACACACACTGTAAGGTGGGGAGCAGGGAGGGACAGAGGGAATTCAGTGTACAAGGGCAGGACACACTGTAAGGTGGGGAGTTGGGAGGGACAGAGGGAATTCAGTGTAAAAGGGCAGGACACACACTGTAAGGTGGGGAGCAGGGAGGGACAGAGCGAACTTGGTGTACAAGGGCAGGGCATACACTGTAAGGTGGGCAGGTGGGAGGGACAGAGGGAATTCAGTGTAAAAGGGCAGGACACACACTGTAAGGTGGGGAGCAGGGAGGGACAGAGGGAATTCAGTGTACAAGGGCAGGACACACTGAAAGGTGGGGAGTAGAGAGGGACAGAGGGAACTCAGAGTACAAGGACAGGACACACACTGTAAGGTTGCGAGTAGGGAGGGACAGAGGGAACTTGGTGTACAAGGGCAGGACACACACTGTAAGGTGGGGAGTAGGGAGGGACAGAGGGAACTTGGTGTATAAGGGCAGGACACACACTGTAAGGTGGGGAGTAGGGAGGGACAGAAGGAACTCAGTGTACAAGGGCAGGGCACACACTGTAAGGTGGGGAGTAGGGAGGGACAGAGGAAACGGTGTACAAGGGCAGGGCACACTGAAAGGTGGGGAGTAGGGAGGGACAGAGGGAATTCAGTGTACAAGGGCAGGACACACTGTAAGGTGGGGAGTTGGGAGGGACAGAGGGAATTCAGTGTAAAAGGGCAGGACACACACTGTAAGGTGGGGAGCAGGGAGGGACAGAGCGAACTTGGTGTACAAGGGCAAGGCATACACTGTAAGGTGGGCAGGTGGGAGGGACAGAGGGAATTCAGTGTAAAAGGGCAGGACACACACTGTAAGGTGGGGAGCAGGGAGGGACAGAGGGAATTCAGTGTACAAGGGCAGGACACACTGAAAGGTGGGGAGTAGAGAGGGACAGAGGGAACTCAGAGTACAAGGACAGGACACACACTGTAAGGTTGCGAGTAGGGAGGGACAGAGGGAACTTGGTGTACAAGGGCAGAACACACACTGTAAGGTGGGGAGTAGGGAGGGACAGAGCGAACGTGGTGTACAAGGGCAGGACACACACTGCAAGGTGGGGAGGTAGGAGGGACAGAGGGAATTCAGTGTAAAAGGGCAGGACACACACTGTAAGGTGGGGAGCAGGGAGGGACAGAGGGAATTCAGTGTACAAGGGCAGGACACACTGAAAGGTGGGGATTAGAGAGGGACAGAGGGAACTCAGTGTACAAGGACAGGACACACACTATAAGGTGGGGAGTAGGGAGGGACAGAGGGAACTTGGTGTACAAGGGCAGGACACACACTGTAAGGTGGGGAGTAGGGAGGGACAGAGGGAACTTGGTGTACAAGGGCAGGACACACACTGTAAGGTGGGGAGTAGGGAGGGACAGAGGGAACTTGGTGTATAAGGGCAGGACACACACTGTAAGGTGGGGAGTAGGGAGGGACAGAGGGAACTGGGTGTACAAGGGCAGGACACACTGTAAGATGGGGATTAGGGAGGGACTGAGGGAACTGGGTGTACAAGGGCAGGACACACACTGTAAGGTGGGGAGTAGGGAGGGACTGAGGGAACTGGGTGTACAAGGGCAGGACACACACTGTAAGGTGGGGAGCAGGGAGGGACAGAGGGAATACAGTGTAAAAGGGCAGGACACACACTGTAAGGTGGGGAGTCGGGAGGGACTGAGGGAACTTGGTGTACAAGGGCAGGACACACACTGTAAGGTGGGGAGCAGGGAGAGTCAGAGGGAATTCAGTGTACAAGGGCAGGACACACACTGTAAGGTGGGGAGCATGGAGGGACAGAGGGAATTCAGTGTAAAAGGGCAGGACACACACTGTAAGGTGGGGAGTAGGGAGGGACAGAGAGAACTCAGTGTACAAGGGCAGGACACACACTGTAAGGTGGGGAGTAGGGAGGGACAGAGGGAACTTGGTGTACAAGGGCAGGACACACACTGTAAGGTGGGGAGTAGGGAGGGACAGAGGGAACTTGGTGTACAAGGGCAGGACACACACTGTAAGGTGGGGAGTAGGGAGGGACAGAGGGAACTTGGTGTACAAGGGCAGGACACACACTGTAAGGTGGGGAGTAGGGAGGGACAGAGGGAACTGGGTGTACAAGGGCAGGACACACACTGTAAGGTGGGGAGCAGGGAGGGACAGAGGGAATTCAGTGTACAAGGGCAGGACACACTGAAAGGTGGGGAGTAGAGAGGGACAGAGGGAAATCAGTGTACAAGGACAGGACACACACTGTAAGGTGGGGAGTAGGGAGGGACAGAGGGAACTTGGTGTACAAGGGCAGGACACACACTGTAAGGTGGGGAGTAGGGAGGGACAGAGCGAACGTGGTGTACAAGGGCAGGACACACACTGTAAGGTGGGGAGGTAGGAGGGACAGAGGGAATTCAGTGTAAAAGGGCAGGACACACACTGTAAGGTGGGGAGCAGGGAGGGACAGAGGGAATTCAGTGTACAAGGGCAGGACACACTGAAAGGTGGGGATTAGAGAGGGACAGAGGGAACTCAGTGTACAAGGACAGGACACACACTATAAGGTGGGGAGTAGGGAGGGACAGAGGGAACTCAGTGTACAAGGGCAGGATACACACTGTAAGGTGGGGAGTAGGGAGGGACAGAGGAAACGGTGTACAAGGGCAGGACACACACTGTAAGGTGGGGAGTAGGGAGGGACAGAGGGAACTCAGTGTACAAGGGCAGGACACACTGTAAGGTGGGGAGTAGGGAGGGACAGAGGAAACGGTGTACAAGGGCAGGGCACACACTGTAAGGTGGGGAGTAGGGAGGGACAGAGGAAACGTTGTACAAGGGCAGGACTCACACTGTAAGGTGGGGAGTAGGGAGGGACAGAGGAAACGGTGTACAAGGGCAGGACACACACTGTAAGGTGGGGAGTAGGGAGGGACAGAGGAAACGGTGTACAAGGGCAGGACACACACTGTAAGGTGGGGAGCAGGGAGGGACAGAGGGAATTCAGTGTACAAGGGCAGGACACACACTGTAAGGTGGGGAGTAGGGAGGGACAGAGGGAACTTGGTGTACAAGGGCAGGACACACACTGTAAGCTGGGGAGTAGGGAGGGACAGAGGGAACTTGGTGTACAAGGGCAGGACACACACTGTAAGGTGGGGAGTAGGGAGGGACAGAGGAAACGGTGTACAAGGGCAGGACACACACTGTAAGGTGGGGAGTAGGGAGGGACAGAGGAAACGGTGTACAAGGGCAGGACACACACTGTAAGGTGGGGAGCAGGGAGGGACAGAGGGAATTCAGTGTACAAGGGCAGGACACACACTGTAAGGTGGGGAGTAGGGAGGGACAGAGGGAACTTGGTGTACAAGGGCAGGACACACACTGTAAGGTGGGGAGTAGGGAGGGACAGAGGGAACTTGGTGTACAAGGGCAGGACACACACTGTAAGGTGGGGAGTAGGGAGGGACAGAGGGAATTCAGTGTACAAGGTCAGGACACACACTGAAAGGTGGGGAGTAGGGAGGGACAGAGGGAATTCAGTGTACAAGGTCAGGACACACACTGTAAGGTGGGGAGTAGGGAGGGACAGAGGGAACTTGGTGTATAAGGGCAGGACACACACTGAAAGGTGGGGAGTAGAGACGGATAGAGGGAACTTGGTGTACAAGGACAGGACACACACTGTAAGGTGGGGAGTAGGGAGGGACAGAGGGAACTCAGTGTACAAGGGCAGGACACACACTGTAAGGTGGGGAGTAGGGAGGGACAGAGGGAACTTGGTGTACAAGGGCAGGACACACACTGTAAGGTGGGGAGTAGGGAGGGACAGAGGGAACTTGGTGTACAAGGGCAGGACACACACTGTAAAGTGGGGAGTAGGGAGGGACAGAGGGAACTTGGTGTACAAGGGCAGGACACACACTGTAAGGTGGGGAGCAGGGAGGGACAGAGGGAATTCAGTGTACAAGGGCAGGACACACTGTAAGGTGGGGAGTTGGGAGGGACAGAGGGAATTCAGTGTACAAGGGCAGGACACACTGTAAGGTGGGGAGTTGGGAGGGACAGAGGGAATTCAGTGTACAAGGGCAGGACACACTGTAAGGTGGGGAGTTGGGAGGGACAGAGGGAATTCAGTGTAGAAGGGCAGGACACACTGTAAGGTGGGGAGTTGGGTGGGACAGAGGGAATTCAGTGTACAAGGGCAGAACACACACTGTAAGGTGGGGAGTAGGGAGGGACAGGAGGAACAGTGTACAAGGGCAGGGCATACACTGTAAGGTGGGGAGTAGGGAGGGACAGAGGGAATTCAGTGTAAAAGGGCAGGACACACACTGTAAGGTGGGGAGTAGGGAGGGACAGAGGGAACTTGGTGTACTAGGGCAGGACACACACTGTAAGGTGGGGAGCAGGGAGGGACAGAGGGAATTCAGTGTACAAGGGCAGGACACACTGAAAGGTGGGGAGTAGAGAGGGACAGAGGGAACTCAGTGTACAAGGACAGGACACACACTGTAAGGTGGGGAGTAGGGAGGGACAGAGGGAACTTGGTGTACAAGGGCAGGACACACACTGTAAGGTGGGGAGTAGGGAGGGACAGAGCGAACGTGGTGTACAAGGGCAGGACACACACTGTAAGGTGGGGAGGTAGGAGGGACAGAGGGAATTCAGTGTAAAAGGGCAGGACACACACTGTAAGGTGGGGAGCAGGGAGGGACAGAGGGAATTCAGTGTACAAGGGCAGGACACACTGAAAGGTGGGGATTAGAGAGGGACAGAGGGAACTCAGTGTACAAGGACAGGACACACACTATAAGGTGGGGAGTAGGGAGGGACAGAGGGAACTTGGTGTACAAGGGCAGGACACACACTGTAAGGTGGGGAGTAGGGAGGGACAGAGGGAACTCAGTGTACAAGGGCAGGATACACACTGTAAGGTGGGGAGTAGGGAGGGACAGAGGAAACGGTGTACAAGGGCAGGACACACACTGTAAGGTGGGGAGTAGGGAGGGACAGAGGGAACTCAGTGTACAAGGGCAGGACACACTGTAAGGTGGGGAGTAGGGAGGGACAGAGGAAACGGTGTACAAGGGCAGGGCACACACTGTAAGGTGGGGAGTAGGGAGGGACAGAGGAAACGTTGTACAAGGGCAGGAATCACACTGTAAGGTGGGGAGTAGGGAGGGACAGAGGAAACGGTGTACAAGGGCAGGACACACACTGTAAGGTGGGGAGCAGGGAGGGACAGAGGGAATTCAGTGTACAAGGGCAGGACACACACTGTAAGGTGGGGAGTAGGGAGGGACAGAGGGAACTTGGTGTACAAGGGCAGGACACACACTGTAAGGTGGGGAGTAGGGAGGGACAGAGGGAACTTGGTGTACAAGGGCAGGACACACACTGTAAGGTGGGGAGTAGGGAGGGACAGAGGAAACGGTGTACAAGGGCAGGACACACACTGTAAGGTGGGGAGTAGGGAGGGACAGAGGAAACGGTGTACAAGGGCAGGACACACACTGTAAGGTGGGGAGCAGGGAGGGACAGAGGGAATTCAGTGTACAAGGGCAGGACACACACTGTAAGGTGGGGAGTAGGGAGGGACAGAGGGAACTTGGTGTACAAGGGCAGGACACACACTGTAAGGTGGGGAGTAGGGAGGGACAGAGGGAACTTGGTGTACAAGGGCAGGACACACACTGTAAGGTGGGGAGTAGGGAGGGACAGAGGGAATTCAGTGTACAAGGTCAGGACACACACTGAAAGGTGGGGAGTAGGGAGGGACAGAGGGAATTCAGTGTACAAGGTCAGGACACACACTGTAAGGTGGGGAGTAGGGAGGGACAGAGGGAACTTGGTGTATAAGGGCAGGACACACACTGAAAGGTGGGGAGTAGAGAGGGATAGAGGGAACTTGGTGTACAAGGACAGGACACACACTGTAAGGTGGGGAGTTGGGTGGGACAGAGGGAATTCAGTGTACAAGGGCAGGACACACACTGTAAGGTGGGGAGTAGGGAGGGACAGAGGGAACTTGGTGTACAAGGGCAGGACACACACTGTAAGGTGGGGAGTAGGGAGGGACAGAGGGAACTGGGTGTACAAGGGCAGGACACACACTGTAAGGTGGGGAGCAGGGAGGGACAGAGGGAATTCAGTGTACAAGGGCAGGACACACTGAAAGGTGGGGAGTAGAGAGGGACAGAGGGAAATCAGTGTACAAGGACAGGACACACACTGTAAGGTGGGGAGTAGGGAGGGACAGAGGGAACTTGGTGTACAAGGGCAGGACACACACTGTAAGGTGGGGAGTAGGGAGGGACAGAGCGAACGTGGTGTACAAGGGCAGGACACACACTGTAAGGTGGGGAGGTAGGAGGGACAGAGGGAATTCAGTGTACAAGGGCAGGACACACACTGTAAGGTGGGGAGCAGGGAGGGACAGAGGGAATTCAGTGTACAAGGGCAGGACACACACTGTAAGGTGGGGAGTAGGGAGGGACAGAGGGAACTTGGTGTACAAGGGCAGGACACACACTGTAAGGTGGGGAGTAGGGAGGGACAGAGGGAACTTGGTGTACAAGGGCAGGACACACACTGTAAGGTGGGGAGTAGGGAGGGACAGAGGAAACGGTGTACAAGTGCAGGACACACACTGTAAGGTGGGGAGTAGGGAGGGACAGAGGAAACGGTGTACAAGGGCAGGACACACACTGTAAGGTGGGGAGCAGGGAGGGACAGAGGGAATTCAGTGTACAAGGGCAGGACACACACTGTAAGGTGGGGAGTAGGGAGGGACAGAGGGAACTTGGTGTACAAGGGCAGGACACACACTGTAAGGTGGGGAGTAGGGAGGGACAGAGGGAACTTGGTATACAAGGGCAGGACACACACTGTAAGGTGGGGAGTAGGGAGGGACAGAGGGAATTCAGTGTACAAGGTCAGGACACACACTGAAAGGTGGGGAGTAGGGAGGGACAGAGGGAATTCAGTGTACAAGGTCAGGACACACACTGTAAGGTGGGGAGTAGGGAGGGACAGAGGGAACTTGGTGTATAAGGGCAGGACACACACTGAAAGGTGGGGAGTAGAGACGGATAGAGGGAACTTGGTGTACAAGGACAGGACACACACTGTAAGGTGGGGAGTAGGGAGGGACAGAGGGAACTCAGTGTACAAGGGCAGGACACACACTGTAAGGTGGGGAGTAGGGAGGGACAGAGGGAACTTGGTGTACAAGGGCAGGACACACACTGTAAGGTGGGGAGTAGGGAGGGACAGAGGGAACTTGGTGTACAAGGGCAGGACACACACTGTAAAGTGGGGAGTAGGGAGGGACAGAGGGAACTTGGTGTACAAGGGCAGGACACACACTGTAAGGTGGGGAGCAGGGAGGGACAGAGGGAATTCAGTGTACAAGGGCAGGACACACTGTAAGGTGGGGAGTTGGGAGGGACAGAGGGAATTCAGTGTACAAGGGCAGGACACACTGTAAGGTGGGGAGTTGGGAGGGACAGAGGGAATTCAGTGTACAAGGGCAGGACACACTGTAAGGTGGGGAGTTGGGAAGGACAGAGGGAATTCAGTGTACAAGGGCAGGACACACTGTAAGGTGGGGAGTTGGGTGGGACAGAGGGAATTCAGTGTACAAGGGCAGAACACACACTGTAAGGTGGGGAGTAGGGAGGGACAGGAGGAACAGTGTACAAGGGCAGGGCATACACTGTAAGGTGGGGAGTAGGGAGGGACAGAGGGAATTCAGTGTAAAAGGGCAGGACACACACTGTAAGGTGGGGAGTAGGGAGGGACAGAGGGAACTTGGTGTACTAGGGCAGGACACACACTGTAAGGTGGGGAGCAGGGAGGGACAGAGGGAATTCAGTGTACAAGGGCAGGACACACTGAAAGGTGGGGAGTAGAGAGGGACAGAGGGAACTCAGTGTACAAGGACAGGACACACACTGTAAGGTGGGGAGTAGGGAGGGACAGAGGGAACTTGGTGTACAAGGGCAGGACACACACTGTAAGGTGGGGAGTAGGGAGGGACAGAGCGAACGTGGTGTACAAGGGCAGGACACACACTGTAAGGTGGGGAGGTAGGAGGGACAGAGGGAATTCAGTGTAAAAGGGCAGGACACACACTGTAAGGTGGGGAGCAGGGAGGGACAGAGGGAATTCAGTGTACAAGGGCAGGACACACTGAAAGGTGGGGATTAGAGAGGGACAGAGGGAACTCAGTGTACAAGGACAGGACACACACTATAAGGTGGGGAGTAGGGAGGGACAGAGGGAACTTGGTGTACAAGGGCAGGACACACACTGTAAGGTGGGGAGTAGGGAGGGACAGAGGGAACTCAGTGTACAAGGGCAGGATACACACTGTAAGGTGGGGAGTAGGGAGGGACAGAGGAAACGGTGTACAAGGGCAGGACACACACTGTAAGGTGGGGAGTAGGGAGGGACAGAGGGAACTCAGTGTACAAGGGCAGGACACACTGTAAGGTGGGGAGTAGGGAGGGACAGAGGAAACGGTGTACAAGGGCAGGGCACACACTGTAAGGTGGGGAGTAGGGAGGGACAGAGGAAACGTTGTACAAGGGCAGGACTCACACTGTAAGGTGGGGAGTAGGGAGGGACAGAGGAAACGGTGTACAAGGGCAGGACACACACTGTAAGGTGGGGAGCAGGGAGGGACAGAGGGAATTCAGTGTACAAGGGCAGGACACACACTGTAAGGTGGGGAGTAGGGAGGGACAGAGGGAACTTGGTGTACAAGGGCAGGACACACACTGTAAGGTGGGGAGTAGGGAGGGACAGAGGGAACTTGGTGTACAAGGGCATGACACACACTGTAAGGTGGGGAGTAGGGAGGGACAGAGGAAACGGTGTACAAGGGCAGGACACACACTGTAAGGTGGGGAGTAGGGAGGGACAGAGGAAACGGTGTACAAGGGCAGGACACACACTGTAAGGTGGGGAGCAGGGAGGGACAGAGGGAATTCAGTGTACAAGGGCAGGACACACACTGTAAGGTGGGGAGTAGGGAGGGACAGAGGGAACTTGGTGTACAAGGGCAGGACACACACTGTAAGGTGGGGAGTAGGGAGGGACAGAGGGAACTTGGTGTACAAGGGCAGGACACACACTGTAAGGTGGGGAGTAGGGAGGGACAGAGGGAATTCAGTGTACAAGGTCAGGACACACACTGAAAGGTGGGGAGTAGGGAGGGACAGAGGGAATTCAGTGTACAAGGTCAGGACACACACTGTAAGGTGGGGAGTAGGGAGGGACAGAGGGAACTTGGTGTATAAGGGCAGGACACACACTGAAAGGTGGGGAGTAGAGAGGGATAGAGGGAACTTGGTGTACAAGGACAGGACACACACTGTAAGGTGGGGAGTTGGGTGGGACAGAGGGAATTCAGTGTACAAGGGCAGAACACACACTGTAAGGTGGGGAGTAGGGAGGGACAGGAGGAACAGTGTACAAGGGCAGGGCATACACTGTAAGGTGGGGAGTAGGGAGGGACAGAGGGAATTCAGTGTAAAAGGGCAGGACACACACTGTAAGGTGGGGAGTAGGGAGGGACAGAGGGAACTTGGTGTACTAGGGCAGGACACACACTGTAAGGTGGGGAGCAGGGAGGGACAGAGGGAATTCAGTGTACAAGGGCAGGACACACTGAAAGGTGGGGAGTAGAGAGGGACAGAGGGAACTCAGTGTACAAGGACAGGACACACACTGTAAGGTGGGGAGTAGGGAGGGACAGAGGGAACTTGGTGTACATGGGCAGGACACACACTGTAAGGTGGGGAGTAGGGAGGGACAGAGCGAACGTGGTGTACAAGGGCAGGACACACATTGTAAGGTGGGGAGGTAGGAGGGACAGAGGGAATTCAGTGTAAAAGGGCAGGACACACACTGTAAGGTGGGGAGCAGGGAGGGACAGAGGGAATTCAGTGTACAAGGGCAGGACACACTGAAAGGTGGGGATTAGAGAGGGACAGAGGGAACTCAGTGTACAAGGACAGGACACACACTATAAGGTGGGGAGTAGGGAGGGACAGAGGGAACTTGGTGTACAAGGGCAGGACACACACTGTAAGGTGGGGAGTAGGGAGGGACAGAGGGAACTCAGTGTACAAGGGCAGGATACACACTGTAAGGTGGGGAGTAGGGAGGGACAGAGGAAACGGTGTACAAGGGCAGGACACACACTGTAAGGTGGGGAGTAGGGAGGGACAGAGGGAACTCAGTGTACAAGGGCAGGACACACTGTAAGGTGGGGAGTAGGGAGGGACAGAGGAAACGGTGTACAAGGGCAGGGCACACACTGTAAGGTGGGGAGTAGGGAGGGACAGAGGAAACGTTGTACAAGGGCAGGACTCACACTGTAAGGTGGGGAGTAGGGAGGGACAGAGGAAACGGTGTACAAGGGCAGGACACACACTGTAAGGTGGGGAGTAGGGAGGGACAGAGGAAACGGTGTACAAGGGCAGGACACACACTGTAAGGTGGGGAGCAGGGAGGGACAGAGGGAATTCAGTGTACAAGGGCAGGACACACACTGTAAGGTGGGGAGTAGGGAGGGACAGAGGGAACTTGGTGTACAAGGGCAGGACACACACTGTAAGGTGGGGAGTAGGGAGGGACAGAGGGAACTTGGTGTACAAGGGCAGGACACACACTGTAAGGTGGGGAGTAGGGAGGGACAGAGGAAACGGTGTACAAGGGCAGGACACACACTGTAAGGTGGGGAGGAGGGAGGGACAGAGGAAACGGTGTACAAGGGCAGGACACACACTGTAAGGTGGGGAGCAGGGAGGGACAGAGGGAATTCAGTGTACAAGGGCAGGACACACACTGTAAGGTGGGGAGTAGGGAGGGACAGAGGGAACTTGGTGTACAAGGGCAGGACACACACTGTAAGGTGGGGAGTAGGGAGGGACAGAGGGAACTTGGTGTACAAGGGCAGGACACACACTGTAAGGTGGGGAGTAGGGAGGGACAGAGGGAATTCAGTGTACAAGGTCAGGACACACACTGAAAGGTGGGGAGTAGGGAGGGACAGAGGGAATTCAGTGTACAAGGTCAGGACACACACTGTAAGGTGGGGAGTAGGGAGGGACAGAGGGAACTTGGTGTATAAGGGCAGGACACACACTGAAAGGTGGGGAGTAGAGAGGGATAGAGGGAACTTGGTGTACAAGGACAGGACACACACTGTAAGGTGGGGAGTAGGGAGGGACAGAGGGAACTCAGTGTACAAGGGCAGGACACACACTGTAAGGTGGGGAGTAGGGAGGGACAGAGGGAACTTGGTGTACAAGGGCAGGACACACACTGTAAGGTGGGGAGTAGGGAGGGACAGAGGGAACTTGGTGTACAAGGGCAGGACACACACTGTAAGGTGGGGAGTAGGGAGGGACAGAGGGAACTTGGTGTACAAGGGCAGGACACACACTGTAAGGTGGGGAGCAGGGAGGGACAGAGGGAATTCAGTGTACAAGGGCAGGACACACTGTAAGGTGGGGAGTTGGGAGGGACAGAGGGAATTCAGTGTACAAGGGCAGGACACACTGTAAGGTGGGGAGTTGGGAGGGACAGAGGGAATTCAGTGTACAAGGGCAGGACACACTGTAAGGTGGGGAGTTGGGAGGGACAGAGGGAATTCAGTGTACAAGGGCAGGACACACTGTAAGGTGGGGAGTTGGGTGGGACAGAGGGAATTCAGTGTACAAGGGCAGAACACACACTGTAAGGTGGGGAGTAGGGAGGGACAGGAGGAACAGTGTACAAGGGCAGGGCATACACTGTAAGCTGGGGAGTAGGGAGGGACAGAGGGAATTCAGTGTAAAAGGGCAGGACACACACTGTAAGGTGGGGAGTAGGGAGGGACAGAGGGAACTTGGTGTACTAGGGCAGGACACACACTGTAAGGTGGGGAGCAGGGAGGGAGAGAGGGAATTCAGTGTACAAGGGCAGGACACACTGAAAGGTGGGGAGTAGAGAGGGACAGAGGGAACTCAGTGTACAAGGACAGGACACACACTGTAAGGTGGGGAGTAGGGAGGGACAGAGGGAACTTGGTGTACAAGGGCAGGACACACACTGTAAGGTGGGGAGTAGGGAGGGACAGAGGGAACTTGGTGTACAAGGGCAGGACACACACAGTAAGGTGGGGAGTAGGGAGGGACAGAGGGAACTTGGTGTATAAGGGCAGGACACACAATGTAAGGTGGGGAGTAGGGAGGGACAGAGGGAACTGGGTGTACAAGGGCAGGACACACACTGTAAGATGGGGATTAGGGAGGGACTGAGGGAACTGGGTGTACAAGGGCAGGACACACACTGTAAGGTGGGGAGTAGGGAGGGACTGAGGGAACTGGGTGTACAAGTGCAGGACACACACTGTAAGGTGGGGAGTAGGGGGGGACAGAGGGAACAGAGTACAAGGGCAGGACACACACTGTAAGGTGGGGAGCAGGGAGGGACAGAGGGAATACAGTGTAAAAGGGCAGGACACACACTGTAAGGTGGGGAGTCGGGAGTGACTGAGGGAACTTGGTGTACAAGGGCAGGACACACACTGTAAGGTGGGGAGCAGGGAGAGTCAGAGGGAATTCAGTGTACAAAGGCAGGACACACACTGTAAGGTGGGGAGCAGGGATGGACAGAGGGAATTCAGTGTAAAAGGGCAGGACACACACTGTAAGGTGGGGAGTAGGGAGGGACAGAGGGAACTTGGTGTACAAGGGCAGGTCACACACTGTAAACTGGGGAGTAGGGAGGGACTGAGGGAACTTGGTGTACAAGGGCAGGTCACACACTGTAAGGTGGGGAGTAGGGAGGGACAGAGGGAACAGAGTACAAGGGCAGGACACACACTGTAAGATGGGGAGTAGGGAGGGACAGAGGGAACTTGGTGTATAAGGGCAGGACACACACTGAAAGGTGGGGAGTAGGGAGGAACAGAGGGAATTCAGTGTACAAGGGCAGGACACACACTGTAAGGTGGGGAGCAGGGAGGGACAGAGGGAATTCAGTGTACAAGGGCAGGACACACTGTAAGGTCGGGAGTTGGGAGGGACAGAGGGAATTCAGTGTAAAAGGGCAGGACACACACTGTAAGGTGGGGTGCAGGGAGGGACAGAGCGAACTTGGTGTACAAGGGCAGGGCATACACTGTAAGGTGGGGAGCAGGGAGGGACAGAGGGAATTCAGTGTACAAGGGCAGGACACACTGAAAGGTGGGGAGTAGAGAGGGACAGAGGGAACTCAGAGTACAAGGACAGGACACACACTGTAAGGTGGGGAGTAGGGAGGGACAGAGGGAACTTGGTGTACAAGGGCAGGGCACACACTGTAAGGTGGGGAGTAGGGAGGGACAGAGGGAACTTGGTGTATAAGGGCAGGACACACACTGTAAGGTGGGGAGTAGGGAGGGACAGAAGGAACTCAGTGTACAAGGGCAGGGCACACACTGTAAGGTGGGGAGTAGGGAGGGACAGAGGAAACGGTGTACAAGTGCAGGGCACACTGAAAGGTGGGGAGTAGGGAGGGACAGAGGGAACTCAGTGTACAAGGGCAGGATACACACTGTAAGGTGGGGAGTAGGGAGGGACAGAGGAAACGGTGTATAAGGGCAGGACACACACTGTAAGGTGGGGAGCAGGGAGGGACAGAGAGAATTCAGTGTACAAGGGCAGGACACACTGTAAGGTGGGGAGTTGGGAGGGACAGAGGAAACGGTGTACAAGGGCAGGGCACAGACTGTAAGGTGGGGAGTAGGGAGGGACAGAGGAAACGGTGTACAAGGTCAGGACACACTGTAAGGTGGGGAGGTAGGAGGGACAGAGGGAATTCAGTGTAAAAGGGCAGGACACACACTGTAAGGTGGGGAGTAGGGAGGGACAGAGGGAACTTGGTGTACAAGGGCAGGACACACACTGTAAGGTGGGGAGCAGGGAGGGACAGAGGGAATTCAGTGTACAAGGGCAGGACACACTGAAAGGTGGGGAGTAGAGAGGGACTGAGGGAACTCAGTGTACAAGGACAGGACACACACTGTAAGGTGGGGAGTAGGGAGGGACAGAGGGAACTTGGTGTACAAGGGCAGGACACACACTGTAAGGTGTGGAGTAGGGAGGGACAGAGGGAACTTGGTGTACAAGGGCAGGACACACACTGTAAGGTGGGGAGTAGGGAGGGACAGATGGAACGGTGTATAAGGGCAGGACACACACTGTAAGGTGGGGAGTAGGGAGGGACAGAGGGAACTGGGTGTACAAGGGCAGGACACACACTGTAAGGTGGGGAGGTAGGAGGGACAGAGGGAATTCAGTGTAAAAGGGCAGGACACACACTGTAAGGTGGGGAGTAGGGAGGGACAGAGGGAACTTGGTGTACAAGGGCAGGACACACACTGTAAGGTGGGGAGCAGGGAGGGACAGAGGGAATTCAGTGTACAAGGGCAGGACACACTGAAAGGTGGGGAGTAGAGAGGGACAGAGGGAACTCAGTGTACAAGGACAGGACACACACTGTAAGGTGGGGAGTAGGGAGGGACAGAGGGAACTTGGTGTACAAGGGCAGGACACACACTGTAAGGTGGGGAGTAGGGAGGGACAGAGGGAACTTGGTGTACAAGGGCAGGACACACACTGTAAGGTGGGGAGTAGGGAGGGACAGAGGGAACGGTGTATAAGGGCAGGACACACACTGTAAGGTGGGGAGTAGGGAGGGACAGAGGGAACTGGGTGTACAAGGGCAGGACACACACTGTAAGGTGGGGAGTAGGGAGGGACTGAGTGAACTAGGTGTACAAGGGCAGGACACACACTGTAAGGTGGGGAGTAGGGAGGGAGTGAGGGAACTTGGTGTACAAGGGCAGGACACACACTGTAAGGTGGGGAGCAGGGAGGGACAGAGGGAATACAGTGTAAAAGGGCAGGACACACACTGTAAGGTGGGGAGTCGGGAGGGACTGAGGGAACTTGGTGTACAAGGGCAGGACACACACTTTAAGGTGGGGAGCAGGGAGAGTCAGAGGGAATTCAGTGTACAAGGGCAGGACACACACTGTAAGGTGGGGAGCAGGGAGGGACAGAGGGAATTCAGTGTAAAAGGGCAGGACATACACTGTAAGGTGGGGAGTAGGGAGGGACAGAGGAAACGGTGTACAAGGGCAGGACACACACTGTAAGGTGGGGAGCAGGGAGGGACAGAGGGAATTCAGTGTACAAGGGCAGGACACACTGTAAGGTGGGGAGTTGGGAGGGACAGAGGAAACGGTGTACAAGGGCAGGACACACACTGTAAGGTGGTGAGTAGGGAGGGACAGAGGAAACGGTGTACAAGGGCAGGACACACACTGTAAGGTGGGGAGTAGGGAGGGACAGAGGAAACGGTGTACAAGGGCAGGACACACACTGTAAGGTGGGGAGTAGGGAGGGACAGAGCGAACTTGGTGTACAAGGGCAGGACACACTGTAAGGTGGGGAGGTAGGAGGGACAGAGGGAATTCAGTGTAAAAGGGCAGGACACACACTGTAAGGTGGGGAGTAGGGAGGGACAGAGGGAACTTGGTGTACAAGGGCAGGACACACACTGTAAGGTGGGGAGTAGGGAGGGACAGAGGGAACTGGGTGTACAAGGGCAGGACACACACTGTAAGGTGGGGAGTAGGAAGGGACAGAGCGAACTTGGTGTACAAGTGCAGGACACACTGTAAGGTGGGGAGGTAGGAGGGACAGAGGGAATTCAGTGTAAAAGGGCAGGACACACACTGTAAGGTGGGGAGTAGGGAGGGACAGAGCGAACTTGGTGTACAAGGGCAGGACACACTGTAAGGTGGGGAGGTAGGAGGGACAGAGGGAATTCAGTGTAAAAGGGCAGGACACACACTGTAAGGTGGGGAGCAGGGAGGGACAGAGCGAACTTGGTGTACAAGGGCAGGGCATACACTGTAAGGTGGGCAGGTGGGAGGGACGGAGGGAATTCAGTGTAAAAGGGCAGGACACACACTGTAAGGTGGGGAGCAGGGAGGGACAGAGGGAATTCAGTGTACAAGGGCAGGACACACTGAAAGGTGGGGAGTAGAGAGGGACAGAGGGAACTCAGAGTACAAGGACAGGACACACACTGTAAGGTGGGGAGTAGGGAGGGACAGAGGGAACTTGGTGTACAAGGGCAGGACACACACTGTAAGGTGGGGAGTAGGGAGGGACAGAGGGAACTTGGTGTATAAGGGCAGGACACACACTGGAAGGTGGGGAGTAGGGAGGGACAGAAGGAACTCAGTGTACAAGGGCAGGGGACACACTGTAAGGTGGGTAGTAGGGAGGGACAGAGGAAACGGTGTACAAGGGCAGGGCACACTGAAAGGTGGGGAGTAGGGAGGGACAGAGGGAACTCAGTGTACAAGGGCAGGATACACACTGTAAGGTGGGGAGTAGGGAGGGACAGAGGAAACGGTGTACAAGGGCAGGACACACACTGTAAGGTGGGGAGCAGGGAGGGACAGAGAGAATTCAGTGTACAAGGGCAGGACACACTGTAAGGTGGGGAGTTGGGAGGGACAGAGGAAACGGTGTACAAGGGCAGGGCACACACTGTAAGGTGGGGAGTAGGGAGGGACAGAGGAAACGGTGTACAAGGTCAGGACACACTGTAAGGTGGGGAGGTAGGAGGGACAGAGGGAATTTAGTGTAAAAGGGCAGGACACACACTGTAAGGTGGGGAGTAGGGAGGGACAGAGGGAACTTGGTGTACAAGGGCAGGACACACACTGTAAGGTGGGGAGCAGGGAGGGACAGAGGGAATTCACTGTACAAGGGCAGGACACACTGAAAGGTGGGGAGTAGAGAGGGACAGAGGGAACTCAGTGTACAAGGACAGGACACACTGTAAGGTGGGGAGTAGGGAGGGACAGAGGGAACTTGGTGTACAAGGGCAGGACACACACTGTAAGGTGGGGAGTAGGGAGGGACAGAGGGAACTTGGTGTATAAGGGCAGGACACACACTGTAAGGTGGGGAGTAGGGAGGGACAGAAGGAACTCAGTGTACAAGGGCAGGGCACACACTGTAAGGTGGGGAGTAGGGAGGGACAGAGGAAACGGTGTACAAGGGCAGGGCACACTGAAAGGTGGGGAGTAGGGAGGGACAGAGGGAACTCAGTGTACAAGGGCAGGATACACACTGTAAGGTGGGGAGCAGGGAGGGACAGAGGGAATTCAGTGTACAAGGGCAGGACACACTGAAAGGTCGGGAGTAGAGAGGGACAGAGGGAACTCAGTGTACAAGGACAGGACACACACTGTAAGGTGGGGAGTAGGGAGGGACAGAGGGAACTTGGTGTACAAGGGCAGGACACACACTGTAAGGTGGGGAGTAGGGAGGGACAGAGGGAACTTGGTGTACAAGGGCAGGACACACACTGTAAGGTGGGGAGTAGGGAGGGACAGAGGGAACGGTGTATAAGGGCAGGACACACACTGTAAGGTGGGGAGTAGGGAGGGACAGAGGGAACTGGGTGTACAAGGGCAGGACACACACTGTAAGGTGGGGAGTAGGGAGGGACTGAGTGAACTAGGTGTACAAGGGCAGGACACACACTGTAAGGTGGGGAGTAGGGAGGGACTGAGGGAACTTGGTGTACAAGGGCAGGACACACACTGTAAGGTGGGGAGCAGGGAGGGACAGAGGGAATACAGTGTAAAAGGGCAGGACACACACTGTAAGGTGGGGAGTCGGGAGGGACTGAGGGAACTTGGTGTACAAGGGCAGGACACACACTGTAAGGTGGGGAGCAGGGAGAGTCAGAGGGAATTCAGTGTACAAGGGCAGGACACACACTGTAAGGTGGGGAGCAGGGAGGGACAGAGGGAATTCAGTGTAAAAGGGCAGGACATACACTGTAAGGTGGGGAGTTGGGAGGGACAGAGGGAACTTGGTGTACAAGGGCAGGTCACACACTGTAAACTGGGGAGTAGGGAGGGACTGAGGGAACTTGGTGTACAAGGGCAGGTCACACACTGTAAGGTGGGGAGTAGGGAGGGACAGAGGGAACAGATTACAAGGGCAGGACACACACTGTAAGGTGGGGAGCAGGGAGGGACAGAGGGAATTCAGTGTACAAGGGCAGGACACACACTGTAAGGTGGGGAGTAGGGAGGGACAGAGGGAACTTGGTGTACTAGGGCAGGACACACACTGTAAGGTGGGGAGTAGGGAGGGACAGAGGGAACTTGGTGTATAAGGGCAGGACACACACTGAAAGGTGGGGAGTAGGGAGGGACAGAGGGAATTCAGTGTACAAGGGCAGGACACACACTGTAAGGTGGGGAGCAGGGAGGGACAGAGGGAACTCAGTGTACAAGGGCAGAACATACACTGTAAGGTGGGGAGTAGGGAGGGACAGAAGGAACAGTGTACAAGGGCAGGGCATACACTGTAAGGTGGGGAGTAGGGAGGGACAGAGGGAATTCAGTGTAAAAGGGCAGGATACACACTGTAAGGTGGGGAGTAGGGAGGGACAGAGGAAACGGTGTACAAGGGCAGGACACACACTGTAAGGTGGGGAGCAGGGAGGGACAGAGGGAATTCAGTGTACAAGGGCAGGACACACTGTAAGGTGGGGAGTTGGGAGGGACAGAGGAAACGGTGTACAAGGGCAGGACACACACTGTAAGGTGGTGAGTAGGGAGGGACAGAGGAAACGGTGTACAAGGGCAGGACACACACTGTAAGGTGGGGAGTAGGGAGGGACAGAGGAAACGGTGTACAAGGGCAGGACACACACTGTAAGGTGGGGAGTAGGGAGGGACAGAGCGAACTTGGTGTACAAGGGCAGGACACACTGTAAGGTGGGGAGGTAGGAGGGACAGAGGGAATTCAGTGTAAAAGGGCAGGACACACACTGTAAGGTGGGGAGTAGGGAGGGACAGAGGGAACTTGGTGTACAAGGGCAGGACACACACTGTAAGGTGGGGAGTAGGGAGGGACAGAGGGAACTGGGTGTACAAGGGCAGGACACACACTGTAAGGTGGGGAGTAGGAAGGGACAGAGCGAACTTGGTGTACAAGTGCAGGACACACTGTAAGGTGGGGAGGTAGGAGGGACAGAGGGAATTCAGTGTAAAAGGGCAGGACACACACTGTAAGGTGGGGAGTAGGGAGGGACAGAGCGAACTTGGTGTACAAGGGCAGGACACACTGTAAGGTGGGGAGGTAGGAGGGACAGAGGGAATTCAGTGTAAAAGGGCAGGACACACACTGTAAGGTGGGGAGCAGGGAGGGACAGAGCGAACTTGGTGTACAAGGGCAGGGCATACACTGTAAGGTGGGCAGGTGGGAGGGACGGAGGGAATTCAGTGTAAAAGGGCAGGACACACACTGTAAGGTGGGGAGCAGGGAGGGACAGAGGGAATTCAGTGTACAAGGGCAGGACACACTGAAAGGTGGGGAGTAGAGAGGGACAGAGGGAACTCAGAGTACAAGGACAGGACACACACTGTAAGGTGGGGAGTAGGGAGGGACAGAGGGAACTTGGTGTACAAGGGCAGGACACACACTGTAAGGTGGGGAGTAGGGAGGGACAGAGGGAACTTGGTGTATAAGGGCAGGACACACACTGTAAGGTGGGGAGTAGGGAGGGACAGAGGGAACTCAGTGTACAAGGGCAGGATACACACTGTAAGGTGGGGAGTAGGGAGGGACAGAGGAAACGGTGTACAAGGGCAGGACACACACTGTAAGGTGGGGAGCAGGGAGGGACAGAGAGAATTCAGTGTACAAGGGCAGGACACACTGTAAGGTGGGGAGTTGGGAGGGACAGAGGAAACGGTGTACAAGGGCAGGGCACACACTGTAAGGTGGGGAGTAGGGAGGGACAGAGGAAACGGTGTACAAGGTCAGGACACACTGTAAGGTGGGGAGGTAGGAGGGACAGAGGGAATTTAGTGTAAAAGGGCAGGACACACACTGTAAGGTGGGGAGTAGGGAGGGACAGAGGGAACTTGGTGTACAAGGGCAGGACACACACTGTAAGGTGGGGAGCAGGGAGGGACAGAGGGAATTCAGTGTACAAGGGCAGGACACACTGAAAGGTGGGGAGTAGAGAGGGACAGAGGGAACTCAGTGTACAAGGACAGGACACACTGTAAGGTGCGGAGTAGGGAGGGACAGAGGGAACTTGGTGTACAAGGGCAGGACACACACTGTAAGGTGGGGAGTAGGGAGGGACAGAGGGAACTTGGTGTATAAGGGCAGGACACACACTGTAAGGTGGGGAGTAGGGAGGGACAGAAGGAACTCAGTGTACAAGGGCAGGGCACACACTGTAAGGTGGGGAGTAGGGAGGGACAGAGGAAACGGTGTACAAGGGCAGGGCACACTGAAAGGTGGGGAGCAGGGAGGGACAGAGGGAACTCAGTGTACAAGGGCAGGATACACACTGTAAGGTGGGGAGTAGGGAGGGACAGAGGAAACGGTGTACAAGGGCAGGACACACACTGTAAGGTGGGGAGCAGGGAGGGACAGAGAGAATTCAGTGTACAAGGGCAGGACACACTGTAAGGTGGGGAGTTGGGAGGGACAGAGGAAACGGTGTACAAGGGCAGGGCACACACTGTAAGGTGGGGAGTAGGGAGGGACAGAGGAAACGGTGTACAAGGTCAGGACACACTGTAAGGTGGGGAGGTAGGAGGGACAGAGGGAATTCAGTGTAAAAGGGCAGGACACACACTGTAAGGTGGGGAGTAGGGAGGGACAGAGGGAACTTGGTGTACAAGGGCAGGACACACACTGTAAGGTGGGGAGCAGGGAGGGACAGAGGGAATTCAGTGTACAAGGGCAGGACACACTGAAAGGTGGGGAGTAGAGAGGGACAGAGGGAACTCAGTGTACAAGGACAGGACACACACTGTAAGGTGGGGAGTAGGGAGGGACAGAGGGAACTTTGTGTACAAGGGCAGGACACACACTGTAAGGTGGGGAGTAGGGAGGGACAGAGGGAACTTGGTGTACAAGGGCAGGACACACACTGTAAGGTGGGGAGTAGGGAGGGACAGAGGGAACGGTGTATAAGGGCAGGACACACACTGTAAGGTGGGGAGGTAGGAGGGACAGAGGGAATTCAGTGTAAAAGGGCAGGACACACACTGTAAGGTGGGGAGTAGGGAGGGACAGAGGGAACTTGGTGTACAAGGGCAGGACACACACTGTAAGGTGGGGAGCAGGGAGGGACAGAGGAAACGGTGTACAAGGGCAGGACACACACTGTAAGGTGGGGAGCAGGGAGGGAGAGAGGGAATACAGTGTACAAAGGCAGGACACACTGTAAGGTGGGGAGTTGGGAGGGACAGAGGAAACGGTGTACAAGGGCAGGACACACACTGTAAGGTGGGGAGTAGGGAGGGACAGAGGAAACGGTGTACAAGGGCAGGACACACACTGTAAGGTGGGGAGTAGGGAGGGACAGAGGAAACGGTGTACAAGGGCAGGACACACACTGTAAGGTGGGGAGTAGGGAGGGACAGAGCGAACTTGGTGTACAAGGGCAGGACACACTGTAAGGTGGGGAGGTAGGAGGGACAGAGGGAATTCAGTGTAAAAGGGCGGGACACACACTGTAAGGTGGGGAGTAGGGAGGGACAGAGGGAACTTGGTGTACAAGGGCAGGACACACACTGTAAGGTGGGAGTTAGGGAGGGACAGAGGGAACTGGGTGTACAAGGGCAGGAAACACACTGTAAGGTGGGGAGTAGGGAGGGACAGAGCGAACTTGGTGTACAAGGGCAGGACAACACTGTAAGGTGGGGAGGTAGGAGGGACAGAGGGAATTCAGTGTAAAAGGGCAGGGACACACACTGTAAGGTGGGGCGTAGGGAGGACAGAGGGAACTTGGTGTACAAGGGCAGGACACACACTGTAAGGTGGGGAGTAGGGAGGGACAGAGGGAACTGGGTGTACAAGGGCAGGACACACACTGTAAGGTGGGGAGTTAGGGAGGGACAGAGCGAACTTGGTGTACAAGGGCAGGACACACTGTAGGTGGGGAGGTAGGAGGGACAGAGGGAATTCAGTGTAAAAGGGCAGGACACACACTGTAAGGTGGGGAGTAGGGAGGGACAGAGGGAACTTGGTGTACAAGGAGGCAGGACACACACTGTAAGGTGGGAGTAGGGAGGGACAGAGGGAACTGGGTGTACAAGGGCAGGACACACACTGTAAGGTGGGGAGCAGGGAGGGACAGCAGGGAATTCAGTGTACAAGGGCAGGACACACTGAAAGGTGGGGAGTAGAGAGGGACAGAGGGAAATCAGTGTACAAGGACAGGACACACACTGTAAGGTGGGGAGTAGGGAGGGACAGAGGGAACTTGGTGTACAAGGGCAGGACACACACTGTAGGTGGGGAGTAGGGAGGGACAGAGCGAACGTGGTGTACAAGGGCAGGACACACACTGCAAGGTGGGGAGGTAGGAGGGACAGAGGGAATTCAGTGTAAAAGGGCAGGACACACACTGTAAGGTGGGGAGCAGGGAGGGACAGAGGGAACAGAGTACAAGGGCAGGACACACTGAAAGGTGGGGATTAGAGAGGGACAGAGGGAACTCAGTGTACAAGGACAGGGACACACACTATAAGGTGGGGAGTAGGGAGGGACAGAGGGAATTCAGTGTACAAGGGCAGGACACACACTGTAGAGGTGGGGAGCAGGGAGGGACAGAGGGAATTCAGTGTACAAGGGCAGGACACACTGTAAGGGTGGGGAGTTGGGAGGGACAGAGGAATTCAGTGTAAAAGGGCAGGACACACACTGTAAGGTGGGGAGCAGGGAGGGACAGAGCGAACTTGGTGTACAAGGGCAGGACACACTGAAAGGTGGGGAGTAGAGAGGGACAGAGGGAACTCAGAGTACAAGGACAGGACACACACTGTAAGGTTGCGAGTAGGGAGGGACAGAGGGAACTTGGTGTACAAGGGCAGGACCCACACTGTAAGGTGGGGGAGTTGGGAGGGACAGAGGAAACGGTGTACAAGGGCAGGGCACACACTGTAAGGTGGGGAGTAGGGAGGGGACAGAGGAAACGGTGTACAAGGTCAGGACACACTGTAAGGTGGGGAGGTAGGAGGACAGAGGAATTCAGTGTAAAAGGGCAGGACACACACTGTAAGGTGGGGAGTAGGGAGGGACAGAGGGAACTTGGTGTACAAGGGCTGGACACACACTGTAAGGTGGGGAGCAGGGAGGGACAGAGGGAATTCAGTTGTACAAGGGCAGGACACACTGAAAGGTGGGGAGTAGAGAGGGACAGAGGGAACTCAGTGTACAAGGACAGGACACACACTGTAAGGTGGGGAGTAGGGAGGGACAGAGGGAACTTGGTGTACAAGGGCAGGACACACACTGTAAGGTGGGGAGTAGGGAGGGACAGAGGGAACTTGGGTGTACAAGGGCAGGACACACACTATAAGGTGGGGAGTAGGGCGGGACAGAGGGAACGGTGTATAAGGGCAGGACACACACTGTAAGGTGGGGAGGTAGGAGGGACAGAGAATTCAGTGTAAAAGGGCAGGACGCACACTGTAAGGTGGGGAGTAGGGAGGGACAGAGGGAACTTGGTGTACAAGGGCAGGACACACACTGTAAGGTGGGGAGCAGGGAGGGACAGAGGAAACGGTGTACAAAGGCAGGGACACACTGTAAGGTGGGGAGTTGGGAGGGACAGAGAAACGGTGTACAAGGGCAGGACACACACTGTAAGGTGGGGAGTAGGGAGGGACAGAGGAAACGGTGTACAAGGGCAGGACACACACTGTAAGGTGGGGAGTAGGGAGGGACAGAGCGAACTTGGTGTACAAGGGCAGGACACACTGTAAGGTGGGGAGGTAGGAGGGACAGAGGGAATTCAGTGTAAAAGGGCAGGACACACACTGTAAGGTGGGGAGTAGGGAGGGGACAGAGGGAACTTGGTGTACAAGGGCAGGACACACACTGTAAGGTGGGGAGTAGGGAGGGACAGAGGGACTGAGTGTACAAGGGCAGGAAACACACTGTAAGGTGGGGGAGTAGGGAGGGACAGAGCAAACTTGGTGTACAAGGGCAGGACACACTGTAAGGTGGGGAGGTAGGAGGGACAGAGGGAATTCAGTGTAAAAGGGCAGGACACACACTGTAAGGTGGGGAGTAGGGAGGGACAGAGGGAACTTGGGTGTACAAGGGCAGGACACACACTGTAAGGTGGGGAGTAGGGAGGGGACAGAGGGAACTGGGTGTACAAGGGCAGGACACACACTGTAAGGTGGGGAGCAGGGAGGGACAGAGGGAATTCAGTGTACAAGGGCAGGACACACTGAAAGGTGGGGAGTAGAGAGGGACAGAGGGAAATCAGTGTACAAGGACAGGACACACACTGTAAGGTTGGGAGTAGGGAGGGACAGAGGGAACTTGGTGTACAAGGGCAGGACACACACTGTAAGGTGGGGAGTAGGGAGGGACAGAGCGAACGTGGTGTACAAGGGCAGGACACACACTGCAAGGTGGGGAGGTAGGAGGGACAGAGGGAATTCAGTGTAAAAGGGCAGGACACACACTGTAAGGTGGGGAGCAGGGAGGGACAGAGGGAATTCAGTGTACAAGGGCAGGACACACTGAAAGGTGGGGATTAGAGAGGGACAGAGGGAACTCAGTGTACAAGGACAGGACACACACTATAAGGTGGGGAGTAGGGAGGGACAGAGGGAACTTGGTGTACAAGGGCAGGACACACACTGTAAGGTGGGGAGTAGGGAGGGACAGAGGGAACTTGGTGTACAAGGGCAGGACACACACTGTAAGGTGGGGAGTAGGGAGGGACAGAGGGAACTTGGTGTATAAGGGCAGGACACACACTGTAAGGTGGGGAGTAGGGAGGGACAGAGGGAACTGGGTGTAGAAGGGCAGGACACACACTGTAAGATGGGGATTAGGGAGGGACTGAGGGAACTGGGTGTACAAGGGCAGGACACACACTGTAAGGTGGGGAGTAGGGAGGGACTGAGGGAACTGGGTGTACAAGGGCAGGACACACACTGTAAGGTGGGGAGCAGGGAGGGACAGAGGGAATACAGTGTAAAAGGGCAGGACACACACTGTAAGGTGGGGAGTCGGGAGGGACTGAGGGAACTTGGTGTACAAGGGCAGGACACACACTGTAAGGTGGGGAGCAGGGAGAGTCAGAGGGAATTCAGTGTACAAGGGCAGGACACACACTGTAAGGTGGGGAGCATGGAGGGACAGAGGGAATTCAGTGTAAAAGGGCAGGACACACACTGTAAGGTGGGGAGTAGGGAGGGACAGAGAGAACTTGGTGTACAAGGGCAGGTCACACACTGTAAACTGGGGAGTAGGGAGGGACTGAGGGAACTTGGTGTACAAGGGCAGGTCACACACTGTAAGGTGGGGAGTAGGGAGGGACAGAGGGAACTTGGTGTATAAGGGCAGGACACACACTGAAAGGTGGGGAGTAGGGAGGAACAGAGGGAATTCAGTGTACAAGGGCAGGACACACACTGTAAGGTGGGGAGCAGGGAGGGACAGAGGGAATTCAGTGTACAAGGGCAGGACACACTGTAAGGTGGGGAGTTGGGAGGGACAGAGGGAATTCAGTGTAAAAGGGCAGGACACACACTGTAAGGTGGGGAGCAGGGAGGGACAGAGCGAACTTGGTGTACAAGGGCAGGGCATACACTGTAAGGTGGGCAGGTGGGAGGGACAGAGGGAATTCAGTGTAAAAGGGCAGGACACACACTGTAAGGTGGGGAGCAGGGAGGGACAGAGGGAATTCAGTGTACAAGGGCAGGACACACTGAAAGGTGGGGAGTAGAGAGGGACAGAGGGAACTCAGAGTACAAGGACAGGACACACACTGTAAGGTTGCGAGTAGGGAGGGACAGAGGGAACTTGGTGTACAAGGGCAGGACACACACTGTAAGGTGGGGAGTAGGGAGGGACAGAGGGAACTTGGTGTATAAGGGCAGGACACACACTGTAAGGTGGGGAGTAGGGAGGGACAGAAGGAACTCAGTGTACAAGGGCAGGGCACACACTGTAAGGTGGGGAGTAGGGAGGGACAGAGGAAACGGTGTACAAGGGCAGGGCACACTGAAAGGTGGGGAGTAGGGAGGGACAGAGGGAATTCAGTGTACAAGGGCAGGACACACTGTAAGGTGGGGAGTTGGGAGGGACAGAGGGAATTCAGTGTAAAAGGGCAGGACACACACTGTAAGGTGGGGAGCAGGGAGGGACAGAGCGAACTTGGTGTACAAGGGCAAGGCATACACTGTAAGGTGGGCAGGTGGGAGGGACAGAGGGAATTCAGTGTAAAAGGGCAGGACACACACTGTAAGGTGGGGAGCAGGGAGGGACAGAGGGAATTCAGTGTACAAGGGCAGGACACACTGAAAGGTGGGGAGTAGAGAGGGACAGAGGGAACTCAGAGTACAAGGACAGGACACACACTGTAAGGTTGCGAGTAGGGAGGGACAGAGGGAACTTGGTGTACAAGGGCAGAACACACACTGTAAGGTGGGGAGTAGGGAGGGACAGAGCGAACGTGGTGTACAAGGGCAGGACACACACTGCAAGGTGGGGAGGTAGGAGGGACAGAGGGAATTCAGTGTAAAAGTGCAGGACACACACTGTAAGGTGGGGAGCAGGGAGGGACAGAGGGAATTCAGTGTACAAGGGCAGGACACACTGAAAGGTGGGGATTAGAGAGGGACAGAGGGAACTCAGTGTACAAGGACAGGACACACTCTATAAGGTGGGGAGTAGGGAGGGACAGAGGGAACTTGGTGTACAAGGGCAGGACACACACTGTAAGGTGGGGAGTAGGGAGGGACAGAGGGAACTTGGTGTACAAGGGCAGGACACACACTGTAAGGTGGGGAGTAGGGAGGGACAGAGGGAACTTGGTGTATAAGGGCAGGACACACACTGTAAGGTGGGGAGTAGGGAGGGACAGAGGGAACTGGGTGTACAAGGGCAGGACACACACTGTAAGATGGGGATTAGGGAGGGACTGAGGGAACTGGGTGTACAAGGGCAGGACACACACTGTAAGGTGGGGAGTAGGGAGGGACTGAGGGAACTGGGTGTACAAGGGCAGGACACACACTGTAAGGTGGGGAGCAGGGAGGGACAGAGGGAATACAGTGTAAAAGGGCAGGACACACACTGTAAGGTGGGGAGTCGGGAGGGACTGAGGGAACTTGGTGTACAAGGGCAGGACACACACTGTAAGGTGGGGAGCAGGGAGAGTCAGAGGGAATTCAGTGTACAAGGGCAGGACACACACTGTAAGGTGGGGAGCATGGAGGGACAGAGGGAATTCAGTGTAAAAGGGCAGGACACACACTGTAAGGTGGGGAGTAGGGAGGGACAGAGAGAACTTGGTGTACAAGGGCAGGTCACACACTGTAAACTGGGGAGTAGGGAGGGACTGAGGGAACTTGGTGTACAAGGGCAGGTCACACACTGTAAGGTGGGGAGTAGGGAGGGACAGAGGGAACTTGGTGTATAAGGGCAGGACACACACTGAAAGGTGGGGAGTAGGGAGGAACAGAGGGAATTCAGTGTACAAGGGCAGGACACACACTGTAAGGTGGGGAGCAGGGAGGGACAGAGGGAATTCAGTGTACAAGGGCAGGACACACTGTAAGGTGGGGAGTTGGGAGGGACAGAGGGAATTCAGTGTAAAAGGGCAGGACACACACTGTAAGGTGGGGAGCAGGGAGGGACAGAGCGAACTTGGTGTACAAGGGCAGGGCATACACTGTAAGGTGGGCAGGTGGGAGGGACAGAGGGAATTCAGTGTAAAAGGGCAGGACACACACTGTAAGGTGGGGAGCAGGGAGGGACAGAGGGAATTCAGTGTACAAGGGCAGGACACACTGAAAGGTGGGGAGTAGAGAGGGACAGAGGGAACTCAGAGTACAAGGACAGGACACACACTGTAAGGTTGCGAGTAGGGAGGGACAGAGGGAACTTGGTGTACAAGGGCAGGACACACACTGTAAGGTGGGGAGTAGGGAGGGACAGAGGGAACTTGGTGTATAAGGGCAGGACACACACTGTAAGGTGGGGAGTAGGGAGGGACAGAAGGAACTCAGTGTACAAGGGCAGGGCACACACTGTAAGGTGGGGAGTAGGGAGGGACAGAGGAAACGGTGTACAAGGGCAGGGCACACTGAAAGGTGGGGAGTAGGGAGGGACAGAGGGAATTCAGTGTACAAGGGCAGGACACACTGTAAGGTGGGGAGTTGGGAGGGACAGAGGGAATTCAGTGTAAAAGGGCAGGACACACACTGTAAGGTGGGGAGCAGGGAGGGACAGAGCGAACTTGGTGTACAAGGGCAAGGCATACACTGTAAGGTGGGCAGGTGGGAGGGACAGAGGGAATTCAGTGTAAAAGGGCAGGACACACACTGTAAGGTGGGGAGCAGGGAGGGACAGAGGGAATTCAGTGTACAAGGGCAGGACACACTGAAAGGTGGGGAGTAGAGAGGGACAGAGGGAACTCAGAGTACAAGGACAGGACACACACTGTAAGGTTGCGAGTAGGGAGGGACAGAGGGAACTTGGTGTACAAGGGCAGAACACACACTGTAAGGTGGGGAGTAGGGAGGGACAGAGGGAACTTGGTGTATAAGGGCAGGACACACACTGTAAGGTGGGGAGAAGGGAGGGACAGAAGGAACTCAGTGTACATGGGCAGGGCACACACTGTAAGGTGGGGAGTAGGGAGGGACAGAGGAAACGGTGTACAAGGGCAGGGCACACTGAAAGGTGGGGAGTAGGGAGGGACAGAGGGAACTCAGTGTACAAGGGCTGGATACACACTGTAAGGTGGGGAGTAGGGAGGGACAGAGGAAACGGTGTACAAGGGCAGGACACACACTGTAAGGTGGGGAGCAGGGAGGGACAGAGAGAATTCAGTGTACAAGGGCAGGACACACTGTAAGGTGAGGAGTTGGGAGGGACAGAGGAAACGGTGTACAAGGGCAGGGCACACACTGTAAGGTGGGGAGTAGGGAGGGACAGAGGAAACGGTGTACAAGGTCAGGACACACTGTAAGGTGGGGAGATAGGAGGGACAGAGGGAATTCAGTGTAAAAGGGCAGGACACACACTGTAATGTGGGGAGTAGGGAGGGACAGAGGGAACTTGGTGTACAAGGGCAGGACACACACTGTAAGGTGGGGAGCAGGGAGGGACAGAGGGAATTCAGTGTACAAGGGCAGGACACACTGAAAGGTGGGGAGTAGAGAGGGACAGAGGGAACTCAGTGTACAAGGACAGGACACACACTGTAAGGTTGCGAGTAGGGAGGGACAGAGGGAACTTGGTGTACAAGGGCAGGACACACACTGTAAGGTGGGGAGTAGGGAGGGACAGAGGGAACTTGGTGTATAAGGGCAGGACACACACTGTAAGGTGGGGAGTAGGGAGGGACAGAAGGAACTCAGTGTACAAGGGCAGGGCACACACTGTAAGGTGGGGAGCAGGGAGGGACAGAGGGAATTCAGTGTACAAGGGCAGGACACACTGTAAGGTGGGGAGTTGGGAGGGACAGAGGGAATTCAGTGTAAAAGGGCAGGACACACACTGTAAGGTGGGGAGCAGGGAGGGACAGAGCGAACTTGGTGTACAAGGGCAGGGCATACACTGTAAGGTGGGCAGGTGGGAGGGACAGAGGGAATTCAGTGTAAAAGGGCAGGACACACACTGTAAGGTGGGGAGCAGGGAGGGACAGAGGGAATTCAGTGTACAAGGGCAGGACATACACTGTAAGGTGGGCAGGTGGGAGGGACAGAGGGAATTCAGTGTAAAAGGGCAGGACACACACTGTAAGGTGGGGAGCAGGGAGGGACAGAGGGAATTCAGTGTACAAGGGCAGGACACACTGAAAGGTGGGGAGTAGAGAGGGACAGAGGGAACTCAGAGTACAAGGACAGGACACACACTGTAAGGTTGCGAGTAGGGAGGGACAGAGGGAACTTGGTGTACAAGGGCAGGACACACACTGTAAGGTGGGGAGTAGGGAGGGACAGAGGGAACTGGGTGTACAAGGGCAGGACACTCACTGTAAGGTGGGGAGGTAGGAGGGACAGAGAGAATTCAGTGTAAAAGGGCAGGACACACACTGTAAGGTGGGGAGTAGGGAGGGACAGAGGGAACTTGGTGTACAAGGACAGGACACACACTGTAAGGTGGGGAGTAGGGAGGGACAGAGGGAACTTGGTGTACAAGGGCAGGACACACACTGTAAGGTGGGGAGTAGGGAGGGACAGAGGGAACTTGGTGTACAAGGGCAGGACACACACTGTAAGGTGGGGAGTAGGGAGGGACAGAGGGAACGGTGTATAAGGGCAGGACACACACCGTAAGGTGGGGAGTAGGGAGGGACAGAGGGAACTGGGTGTACAAGGGCAGGACACACACTGTAAGGTGGGGAGTAGGGAGGGACTGAGTGAACTAGGTGTACAAGGGCAGGACACACACTGGAAGGTGGGGAGTAGGGAGGGACTGAGGGAACTTGGTGTACAAGGGCAGGACACACACTGTAAGGTGGGGAGCAGGGAGGGACAGAGGGAATACAGTGTAAAAGGGCAGGACACACACTGTAAGGTGAGGAGTCGGGAGGGACTGAGGGAACTTGGTGTACAAGGGCAGGACACACACTGTAAGGTGGGGAGCAGGGTGAGTCAGAGGGAATTCAGTGCACAAGGGCAGGACACACACTGTAAGGTGGGGAGCAGGGAGGGACAGAGGGAATTCAGTGTAAAAGGGCAGGACACACACTGTAAGGTGGGGAGTTGGGAGGGACAGAGGGAACTTGGTGTACAAGGGCAGATCACACACTGTAAACTGGGGAGTAGGGAGGGACTGAGGGAACTTGGTGTACAAGGGCAGGTCACACACTGTAAGGTGGGGAGTAGGGAGGGACAGAGGGAACAGATTACAAGGGCAGGACACACACTGTAAGGTGGGGAGCAGGGAGGGACAGAGGGAATTCAGTGTACAAGGGCAGGACACACACTGTAAGGTGGGGAGTAGGGAGGGACAGAGGGAACTTGGTGTACTAGGGCAGGACACACACTGTAAGGTGGGGAGTAGGGAGGGACAGAGGGAACTTGGTGTATAAGGGCAGGACACACACTGAAAGGTGGGGAGTAGGGAGGGACAGAGGGAACTCAGTGTACAAGGGCAGGACACACACTGTAAGGTGGGGAGCAGGGAGGGACAGAGGGAACTCAGTGTACAAGGGCAGAACACACACTGTAAGGTGGGGAGTAGGGAGGGACAGAAGGAACAGTGTACAAGGGCAGGGCATACACTGTAAGGTGGGGAGTAGGGAGGGACAGAGGGAATTCAGTGTAAAAGGGCAGGACACACACTGTAAGTTGGGGTGCAGGGAGGGACAGAGCGAACTTGGTGTACAAGGGCAGGGCACACACTGTAAGGTGGGGAGTAGGGAGGGACAGAGGAAACGGTGTACAAGGGCAGGGCACACTGAAAGGTGGGGAGTAGGGAGGGACAGAGGGAACTCAGTGTACAAGGGCAGGATACACACTGTAAGGTGGGGAGTAGGGAGGGACAGAGGAAACGGTGTACAAGGGCAGGACACACACTGTAAGGTGGGGAGCAGGGAGGGACAGAGGGAATTCAGTGTACAAGGGCAGGACACACACTGTAAGGTGGGGAGTAGGGAGGGACAGAGGAAACGGTGTACAAGGGCAGGACACACACTGTAAGGTGGGGAGTTGGGAGGCACAGAGGAAACGGTGTACAAGGGCAGGACACCCACTGTAAGGTGGGGAGTAGGGAGGGACAGAGGAAACGGTGTACAAGGGCAGGACACACACTGTAAGGTGGGGAGTAGGGAGGGACAGAGGAAACGGTGTACAAGGGCAGGACACACACTGTAAGGTGGGGAGTAGGGAGGGACAGAGCGAACTTGGTGTACAAGGGCAGGACACACTGTAAGGTGGGGAGGTAGGAGGGACAGAGGGAATTCAGTGTAAAAGGGCAGGACACACACTGTAAGGTGGGGAGTAGGGAGGGACAGAGGGAACTTGGTGTACAAGGGCAGGACACACACTGTAAGGTGGGGAGTAGGGAGGGACAGAGGGAACTGGGTGTACAAGGGCAGGACACACACTGTAAGGTGGGGAGTAGGGAGGGACAGAGCGAACTTGGTGTACAAGGGCAGGACACACTGTAAGGTGGGGAGGTAGAAGGGACATAGGGAATTCAGTGTAAAAGGGCAGGACACACACTGTAAGGTGGGGAGTAGGGAGGGACAGAGGGAACTTGGTGTACAAGGGCAGGACACACACTGTAAGGTGGGGAGTAGGGAGGGACAGAGGGAACTGGGTGTACAAGGGCAGGACACACACTGTAAGGTGGGGAGTAGGGAGGGACAGAGCGAACTTGGTGTACAAGGGCAGGGCACACTGTAAGGTGGGGAGGTAGGAGGGACAGAGGGAATTCAGTGTAAAAGGGCAGGACATACACTGTAAGGTGGGGAGTAGGGAGGGACAGAGGGAACTTGGTGTACAAGGGCAGGACACACACTGAAAGGTGGGGAGTAGAGAGGGACAGAGGGAACTCAGTGTACAAGGACAGGACACACACTGTAAGGTGGGGAGTAGGGAGGGACAGAGGGAACTTGGTGTACAAGGGCAGGACACACACTGTAAGGTGGGGAGTAGGGAGGGGCAGAGCGAACGTGGTGTACAAGGGCAGGACACACACTGTAAGGTGGGGAGGTAGGAGGGACAGAGGGAATTCAGTGTAAAAGGGCAGGACTCACACTGTAAGGTGGGGAGCAGGGAGGGACAGAGGGAATTCAGTGTACAAGGGCAGGACACACTGAAAGGTGGGGATTAGAGAGGGACAGAGTGAACTCAGTGTACAAGGACAGGACACACACTGTAAGGTGGGGAGTAGGGAGGGACAGAGGGAACTTGGTGTACAAGGGCAGGACACACACTGTAAGGTGGGGAGTAGGGAGGGACAGAGGGAACTTGGTGTACAAGGGCAGGACACACACTGTAAGGTGGGGAGTAGGGAGGGACAGAGGGAACTTGGTGTATAAGGGCAGGACACACACTGTAAGGTGGGGAGTAGGGAGGGACAGAGGGAACTGGGTGTACAAGGGCAGGACACACACTGTAAGCTGGGGATTAGGGAGGGACTGAGGGAACTGGGTGTACAAGGGCAGGACACACACTGTAAGGTGGGGAGTAGGGAGGGACTGAGGGAACTGGGTGTACAAGGGCAGGACACACACTGTAAGATGGGGATTAGGGAGGGACTGAGGGAACTGGGTGTACAAGGGCAGGACACACACTGTAAGGTGGGGAGCAGGGAGGGACAGAGGGAATACAGTGTAAAAGGGCAGGACACACACTGTAAGGTGGGGAGTCGGGAGGGACTGAGGGAACTTGGTGTACAAGGGCAGGACACACACTGTAAGGTGGGGAGCAGGGAGAGTCAGAGGGAATTCAGTGTACAAGGGCAGGACACACACTGAAAGGTGGGGAGCAGGGAGGGACAGAGGGAATTCAGTGTAAAAGGGCAGGACACACATTGTAAGGTGGGGAGTAGGGAGGGACAGAGGGAACTTGGTGTACAAGGGCAGGTCACACACTGTAAACTGGGGAGTAGGGAGGGTCTGAGGGAACTTGGTGTACAAGGGCAGGTCACACACTGTAAGGTGGGGAGTAGGGAGGGACAGAGGGAACAGAGTACAAGGGCAGGACACACACTGTAAGGTGGGGAGTAGGGAGGGACAGAGGGAACTTGGTGTATAAGGGCAGGACACACACTGAAAGGTGGGGAGTAGGGAGGAACAGAGGGAATTCAGTGTACAAGGGCAGGACACACACTGTAAGGTGGGGAGCAGGGAGGGACAGAGGGAATTCAGTGTACAAGGGCAGGACACACTGTAAGGTGGGGAGTTGGGAGGGACAGAGGGAATTCAGTGTAAAAGGGCAGGACACACACTGTAAGGTGGGGAGCAGGGAGGGACAGAGCGAACTTGGTGTACAAGGGCAGGGCATACACTGTAAGGTGGGTAGGTGGGAGGGACAGAGGGAATTCAGTGTAAAAGGGCAGGACACACACTGTAAGGTGGGGAGCAGGGAGGGACAGAGGGAATTCAGTGTACAAGGGCAGGACACACTGAAAGGTGGGGAGTAGAGAGGGACAGAGGGAACTCAGAGTACAAGGACAGGACACACACTGTAAGGTGGGGAGTAGGGAGGGACAGAGCGAACTTGGTGTACAAGGGCAGGACACATTGTAAGGTGGGGAGGTAGGAGGGACAGAGGGAATTCAGTGTAAAAGGGCAGGACACACACTGTAAGGTGGGGAGTAGGGAGGGACAGAGGGAACTTGGTGTACAAGGGCAGGACACACACTGTAAGGTTGGGAGTAGGGGAGGGACAGAGGGAACTGGGTGTACAAGGGCATGACACACACTGTAAGGTGGGGAGTAGGGAGGGACAGAGCGAACTTGGTGTACAAGGGCAGGACACACTGTAAGGTGGGGAGGTAGAAGGGACAGAGGGAATTCAGTGTAAAAGGGCAGGACACACACTGTAAGGTGGGGAGTAGGGAGGGACAGAGGGAACTTGGTGTACAAGGGCAGGACACACACTGTAAGGTGGGGAGTAGGGAGGGACAGAGGGAACTGGGTGTACAAGGGCAGGACACACACTGTAAGGTGGGGAGTATGGAGGGACAGAGCGAACTTGGTGTACAAGGGCAGGACACACTGTAAGGTGGGGAGGTAGGAGGGACAGAGGGAATTCAGTGTAAAAGGGCAGGACATACACTGTAAGGTGGGGAGTAGGGAGGGACAGAGGGAACTTGGTGTACAAGGGCAGGACACACACTGTAAGGTGGGGAGTAGGGAGGGACAGAGGGAACTGGGTGTACAAGGGCAGGACACACACTGTAAGGTGGGGAGCAGGGAGGGACAGAGGGAATTCAGTGTACAAGGGCAGGACACACTGAAAGGTGGGGAGTAGAGAGGGACAGAGGGAACTCAGTGTACAAGGACAGGACATACACTGTAAGGTGGGGAGTAGGGAGGGACAGAGGGAACTTGGTGTACAAGGGCAGGACACACACTGTAAGGTGGGGAGTAGGGAGGGACAGAGCGAACGTGGTGTACAAGGGCAGGACACACACTGTAAGGTGGGGAGGTAGGAGGGACAGAGGGAATTCTGTGTAAAAGGGCAGGACACACACTGTAAGGTGGGGAGCAGGGAGGGACAGAGGGAATTCAGTGTACAAGGGCAGGACACACTGAAAGGTGGGGATTAGAGAGGGACAGAGTTAACTCAGTGTACAAGGACAGGACACACACTGTAAGGTGGGGAGTAGGGAGGGACAGAGGGAACTTGGTGTACAAGGGCAGGACACACACTGTAAGGTGGGGAGTAGGGAGGGACAGAGGGAACTTGGTGTACAAGGGCAGGACACACACTGTAAGGTGGGGAGTAGGGAGGGACAGAGGGAACTTGATGTATAAGGGCAGGACACACACTGTAAGGTGGGGAGTAGGGAGGGACAGAGGGAACTGGGTGTACAAGGGCAGGACACACACTGTAAGATGGGGATTAGGGAGGGACTGAGGGAACTGGGTGTAAAAGGGCAGGACACACACTGTAAGGTGGGGAGTAGGGAGGGACGGAGGGAACTGGGTGTACAAGGGCAGGACACACACTGTAAGGTGGGGAGTAGGGGGGACAGAGGGAACAGAGTACAAGGGCAGGACACACACTGTAAGGTGGGGAGCAGGGAGGGACAGAGGGAATACAGTGTAAAAGGGCAGGACACACACTGTAAGGTGGGGAGTCGGGAGGGACTGAGGGAACTTGGTGTACAAGGGCAGGACACACACTGTAAGGTGGGGAGCAGGGAGAGTCAGAGGGAATTCAGTGTACAAGGGCAGGACACACACTGTAAGGTGGGGAGCAGGGAGGGACAGAGGGAATTCAGTGTAAAAGGGCAGGACACACACTGTAAGGTGGGGAGTAGGGAGGGACAGAGGGAACTTGGTGTACAAGGGCAGGTCACACACTGTAAACTGGGGAGTAGGGAGGGACTGAGGGAACTTGGTGTACAAGGGCAGGTCACACACTGTAAGGTGGGGAGTAGGGAGGGACAGAGGGAACAGAGTACAAGGGCAGGACACACACTGTAAGGTGGGGAGTAGGGAGGGACAGAGGGAACTTGGTGTATAAGGGCAGGACACACACTGAAAGGTGGGGAGTAGGGAGGAACAGAGGGAATTCAGTGTACAAGGGCAGGACACACACTGTAAGGTGGGGAGCAGGGAGGGACAGAGGGAATTCAGTGTACAAGGGCAGGACACACTGTAAGGTGGGGAGTTGGGAGGGACAGAGGGAATTCAGTGTAAAAGGGCAGGACACACACTGTAAGGTGGGGAGCAGGGAGGGACAGAGCGAACTTGGTGTACAAGGGCAGGGCATACACTGTAAGGTGGGGAGGTGGGAGGGACAGAGGGAATTCAGTGTAAAAGGGCAGGACACACACTGTAAGGTGGGGAGCAGGGAGGGACAGAGGGAATTCAGTGTACAAGGGCAGGACACACTGAAAGGTGGGGAGTGGAGAGGGACAGAGGGAACTCAGAGTACAAGGACAGGACACACACTGTAAGGTGGGGAGTAGGGAGGGACAGAGGGAACTTGGTGTACAAGGGCAGGACACACACTGTAAGGTGGGGAGTAGGGAGGGACAGAGGGAACTTGGTGTATAAGGGCAGGACACACACTGTAAGGTGGGGAGTAGGGAGGGACAGAAGGAACTCAGTGTACAAGGGCAGGGCACACACTGTAAGGTGGGGAGTAGGGAGGGACAGAGGAAACGGTGTACAAGGGCAGGGCACACTGAAAGGTGGGGAGTAGGGAGGGACAGAGGGAACTCAGTGTACAAGGGCAGGATACACACTGTAAGGTGGGGAGTAGGGAGGGACAGAGGAAACGGTGTACAAGGGCAGGACACACACTGTAAGGTGGGGACCAGGGAGGGACAGAGGGAATTCAGTGTACAAGGGCAGGACACACTGTAAGGTGGGGAGTTGGGAGGGACAGAGGAAACGGTGTACAAGGGCAGGGCACACACTGTAAGGTGGGGAGTAGGGAGGGACAGAGGAAACGGTGTACAAGGGCAGGACACACACTGTAAGGTGGGGAGTAGGGAGGGACAGAGCGAACTTGGTGTACAAGGGCAGGACACACTGTAACGTGGGGAGTTAGGAGGGACAGAGGGAATTCAGTGTAAAAGGGCAGGACACACACTGTAAGGTGGGGAGTAGGGAGGGACAGAGGGAACTTGGTGTACAAGGGCAGGACACACACTGTAAGGTGGGGAGCAGGGAGGGACAGAGGGAATTCAGTGTACAAGGGCAGGACACACTGAAAGGTGGGGAGTAGAGAGGGACAGAGGGAACTCAGTGTACAAGGACAGGACACACACTGTAAGGTGGGGAGTAGGGAGGGACAGAGGGAACTTGGTGTACAAGGGCACGACACACACTGTAAGGTGGGGAGTAGGGAGGGACAGAGGGCACTTGGTGTACAAGGGCAGGACACACACTGTAAGGTGGGGAGTAGGGAGGGACAGAGGGAACTTGGTGTATAAGGGCAGGACACACACTGTAAGGTGGGGAGTAGGGAGGGACAGAGGGAACTGGGTGTACAAGGGCAGGACACACACTGTAAGGTGGGGAGTAGGGAGGGACTGAGTGAACTGGGTGTACAAGGGCAGGACACACACTGTAAGGTGGGGAGTAGGGAGGGACTGAGGGAACTTGGTGTACAAGGGCAGGTCACACACTGTAAACTGGGGAGTAGGGAGGGACAGAGGAAACGGTGTAAAAGGGCAGGACACACACTGTAAGGTGGGGAGCAGGGAGGGACAGAGGGAATACAGTGTAAAAGGGTAGGACACACACTGTAAGGTGGGGAGTCGGGAGGGACTGAGGGAACTTGGTGTACAAGGGCAGGACACACACTGTAAGGTGGGGAGCAGGGAGAGTCAGAGGGAATTAAGTGTACAAGGGCAGGACACACACTGTAAGGTGGGGAGCAGGGAGGGACAGAGGGAATTCAGTGTAAAAGGGCAGGACACACACTGTAAGGTGGGGCGTAGGGAGGGACAGAGGGAACTTGGTGTACAAGGGCAGGTCACACACTGTAAGGTGGGGAGTAGGGAGGTACAGAGGGAACAGAGTACAAGGGCAGGACACACACTGTAAGGTGGGGAGTAGGGAGGGACAGAGGGAACTTGGTGTATAAGGGCAGGACACACACTGTAAGGTGGGGAGAAGGGAGGGACAGAAGGAACTCAGTGTACATGGGCAGGGCACACACTGTAAGGTGGGGAGTAGGGAGGGACAGAGGAAACGGTGTACAAGGGCAGGGCACACTGAAAGGTGGGGAGTAGGGAGGGACAGAGGGAACTCAGTGTACAAGGGCTGGATACACACTGTAAGGTGGGGAGTAGGGAGGGACAGAGGAAACGGTGTACAAGGGCAGGACACACACTGTAAGGTGGGGAGCAGGGAGGGACAGAGAGAATTCAGTGTACAAGGGCAGGACACACTGTAAGGTGAGGAGTTGGGAGGGACAGAGGAAACGGTGTACAAGGGCAGGGCACACACTGTAAGGTGGGGAGTAGGGAGGGACAGAGGAAACGGTGTACAAGGTCAGGACACACTGTAAGGTGGGGAGATAGGAGGGACAGAGGGAATTCAGTGTAAAAGGGCAGGACACACACTGTAATGTGGGGAGTAGGGAGGGACAGAGGGAACTTGGTGTACAAGGGCAGGACACACACTGTAAGGTGGGAGCAGGGAGGGACAGAGGGAATTCAGTGTACAAGGGCAGGACACACTGAAAGGTGGGGAGTAGAGAGGGACAGAGGGAACTCAGTGTACAAGGACAGGACACACACTGTAAGGTTGCGAGTAGGGAGGGACAGAGGGAACTTGGTGTACAAGGGCAGGACACACACTGTAAGGTGGGGAGTAGGGAGGGACAGAGGGAACTTGGTGTATAAGGGCAGGACACACACTGTAAGGTGGGGAGTAGGGAGGGACAGAAGGAACTCAGTGTACAAGGGCAGGGCACACACTGTAAGGTGGGGAGCAGGGAGGGACAGAGGGAATTCAGTGTACAAGGGCAGGACACACTGTAAGGTGGGGAGTTGGGAGGGACAGAGGGAATTCAGTGTAAAAGGGCAGGACACACACTGTAAGGTGGGGAGCAGGGAGGGACAGAGCGAACTTGGTGTACAAGGGCAGGGCATACACTGTAAGGTGGGCAGGTGGGAGGGACAGAGGGAATTCAGTGTAAAAGGGCAGGACACACACTGTAAGGTGGGGAGCAGGGAGGGACAGAGGGAATTCAGTGTACAAGGGCAGGACACACTGAAAGGTGGGGAGTAGAGAGGGACAGAGGGAACTCAGAGTACAAGGACAGGACACACACTGTAAGGTTGCGAGTAGGGAGGGACAGAGGGAACTTGGTGTACAAGGGCAGGACACACACTGTAAGGTGGGGAGTAGGGAGGGACAGAGGGAACTTGGTGTATAAGGGCAGGACACACACTGTAAGGTGGGGAGTAGGGAGGGACAGAAGGAACAGTGTACAAGGGCAGGGCACACACTGTAAGGTGGGGAGTAGGGAGGGACAGAGGAAACGGTGTACAAGGGCAGGGCACACTGAAAGGTGGGGAGTAGGGAGGGACAGAGGGAACTCAGTGTACAAGGGCTGGATACACACTGTAAGGTGGGGAATAGGGAGGGACAGAGGAAACGGTGTACAAGGGCAGGACACACACTGTAAGGTGGGGAGCAGGGAGGGACAGAGAGAATTCAGTGCACAAGGGCAGGACACACTGTAAGGTGGGGAGTTGGGAGGGACAGAGGAAACGGTGTACAAGGGCAGGGCACACACTGTAAGGTGGGGAGTAGGGAGGGACAGAGGAAACGGTGTACAAGGTCAGGACACACTGTAAGGTGGGGAGATAGGAGGGACAGAGGGAATTCAGTGTAAAAGGGCAGGACACACACTGTAATGTGGGGAGTAGGGAGGGACAGAGGGAACTTGGTGTACAAGGGCAGGACACACACTGTAAGGTGGGGAGCAGGGAGGGACAGAGGGAATTCAGTGTACAAGGGCAGGACACACTGAAAGGTGGGGAGTAGAGAGGGACAGAGGGAACTCAGTGTACAAGGACAGGACACACACTGTAAGGTGGGGAGTAGGGAGGGACAGAGGGAACTTGGTGTACAAGGGCAGGACACACACTGTAAGGTGGGGAGTAGGGAGGGACAGAGGGAACTTGGTGTACAAGGGCAGGACACACACTGTAAGGTGGGGAGTAGGGAGGGACAGAGGGAACGGTGTATAAGGGCAGGACACACACTGTAAGGTGGGGAGTAGGGAGGGACAGAGGGAACTGGGTGTACAAGGGCAGGACACACACTGTAAGGTGGGGAGGTAGGAGGGACAGAGAGAATTCAGTGTAAAAGGGCAGGACACACACTGTAAGGTGGGGAGTAGGGAGGGACAGAGTGAACTTGGTGTACAAGGACAGGACACACACTGTAAGGTGGGGAGTAGGGAGGGACAGAGGGAACTTGGTGTACAAGGGCAGGACACACACTGTAAGGTGGGGAGTAGGGAGGGACAGAGGGAACTTGGTGTACAAGGGCAGGACACACACTGTAAGGTGGGGAGTAGGGAGGGACAGAGGGAACGGTGTATAAGGGCAGGACACACACCGTAAGGTGGGGAGTAGGGAGGGACAGAGGGAACTGGGTGTACAAGGGCAGGACACACACTGTAAGGTGGGGAGTAGGGAGGGACTGAGTGAACTAGGTGTACAAGGGCAGGACACACACTGGAAGGTGGGGAGTAGGGAGGGACTGAGGGAACTTGGTGTACAAGGGCAGGACACACACTGTAAGGTGGGGAGCAGGGAGGGACAGAGGGAATACAGTGTAAAAGGGCAGGACACACACTGTAAGGTGAGGAGTCGGGAGGGACTGAGGGAACTTGGTGTACAAGGGCAGGACACACACTGTAAGGTGGGGAGCAGGGTGAGTCAGAGGGAATTCAGTGCACAAGGGCAGGACACACACTGTAAGGTGGGGAGCAGGGAGGGACAGAGGGAATTCAGTGTAAAAGGGCAGGACACACACTGTAAGGTGGGGAGTTGGGAGGGACAGAGGGAACTTGGTGTACAAGGGCAGATCACACACTGTAAACTGGGGAGTAGGGAGGGACTGAGGGAACTTGGTGTACAAGGGCAGGTCACACACTGTAAGGTGGGGAGTAGGGAGGGACAGAGGGAACAGATTACAAGGGCAGGACACACACTGTAAGGTGGGGAGCAGGGAGGGACAGAGGGAATTCAGTGTACAAGGGCAGGACACACACTGTAAGGTGGGGAGTAGGGAGGGACAGAGGGAACTTGGTGTACTAGGGCAGGACACACACTGTAAGGTGGGGAGTAGGGAGGGACAGAGGGAACTTGGTGCATAAGGGCAGGACACACACTGAAAGGTGGGGAGTAGGGAGGGACAGAGGGAACTCAGTGTACAAGGGCAGGACACACACTGTAAGGTGGGGAGCAGGGAGGGACAGAGGGAACTCAGTGTACAAGGGCAGAACACACACTGTAAGGTGGGGAGTAGGGAGGGACAGAAGGAACAGTGTACAAGGGCAGGGCATACACTGTAAGGTGGGGAGTAGGGAGGGACAGAGGGAATTCAGTGTAAAAGGGCAGGACACACACTGTAAGTTGGGGTGCAGGGAGGGACAGAGCGAACTTGGTGTACAAGGGCAGGGCACACACTGTAAGGTGGGGAGTAGGGAGGGACAGAGGAAACGGTGTACAAGGGCAGGGCACACTGAAAGGTGGGGAGTAGGGAGGGACAGAGGGAACTCAGTGTACAAGGGCAGGATACACACTGTAAGGTGGGGAGTAGGGAGGGACAGAGGAAACGGTGTACAAGGGCAGGACACACACTGTAAGGTGGGGAGCAGGGAGGGACAGAGGGAATTCAGTGTACAAGGGCAGGACACACACTGTAAGGTGGGGAGTAGGGAGGGACAGAGGAAACGGTGTACAAGGGCAGGACACACACTGTAAGGTGGGGAGTTGGGAGGCACAGAGGAAACGGTGTACAAGGGCAGGACACCCACTGTAAGGTGGGGAGTAGGGAGGGACAGAGGAAACGGTGTACAAGGGCAGGACACACACTGTAAGGTGGGGAGTAGGGAGGGACAGAGGAAACGGTGTACAAGGGCAGGACACACACTGTAAGGTGGGGAGTAGGGAGGGACAGAGCGAACTTGGTGTACAAGGGCAGGACACACTGTAAGGTGGGGAGGTAGGAGGGACAGAGGGAATTCAGTGTAAAAGGGCAGGACACACACTGTAAGGTGGGGAGTAGGGAGGGACAGAGGGAACTTGGTGTACAAGGGCAGGACACACACTGTAAGGTGGGGAGTAGGGAGGGACAGAGGGAACTGGGTGTACAAGGGCAGGACACACACTGTAAGGTGGGGAGTAGGGAGGGACAGAGCGAACTTGGTGTACAAGGGCAGGACACACTGTAAGGTGGGGAGGTAGAAGGGACATAGGGAATTCAGTGTAAAAGGGCAGGACACACACTGTAAGGTGGGGAGTAGGGAGGGACAGAGGGAACTTGGTGTACAAGGGCAGGACACACACTGTAAGGTGGGGAGTAGGGAGGGACAGAGGGAACTGGGTGTACAAGGGCAGGACACACACTGTAAGGTGGGGAGTAGGGAGGGACAGAGCGAACTTGGTGTACAAGGGCAGGGCACACTGTAAGGTGGGGAGGTAGGAGGGACAGAGGGGATTCAGTGTAAAAGGGCAGGACATACACTGTAAGGTGGGGAGTAGGGAGGGACAGAGGGAACTTGGTGTACAAGGGCAGGACACACACTGAAAGGTGGGGAGTAGAGAGGGACAGAGGGAACTCAGTGTACAAGGACAGGACACACACTGTAAGGTGGGGAGTAGGGAGGGACAGAGGGAACTTGGTGTACAAGGGCAGGACACACACTGTAAGGTGGGGAGTAGGGAGGGGCAGAGCGAACGTGGTGTACAAGGGCAGGACACACACTGTAAGGTGGGGAGGTAGGAGGGACAGAGGGAATTCAGTGTAAAAGGGCAGGACTCACACTGTAAGGTGGGGAGCAGGGAGGGACAGAGGGAATTCAGTGTACAAGGGCAGGACACACTGAAAGGTGGGGATTAGAGAGGGACAGAGTGAACTCAGTGTACAAGGACAGGACACACACTGTAAGGTGGGGAGTAGGGAGGGACAGAGGGAACTTGGTGTACAAGGGCAGGACACACACTGTAAGGTGGGGAGTAGGGAGGGACAGAGGGAACTTGGTGTACAAGGGCAGGACACACACTGTAAGGTGGGGAGTAGGGAGGGACAGAGGGAACTTGGTGTATAAGGGCAGGACACACACTGTAAGGTGGGGAGTAGGGAGGGACAGAGGGAACTGGGTGTACAAGGGCAGGACACACACTGTAAGATGGGGATTAGGGAGGGACTGAGGGAACTGGGTGTACAAGGGCAGGACACACACTGTAAGGTGGGGAGTAGGGAGGGACTGAGGGAACTGGGTGTACAAGGGCAGGACACACACTGTAAGATGGGGATTAGGGAGGGACTGAGGGAACTGGGTGTACAAGGGCAGGACACACACTGTAAGGTGGGGAGTAGGGGGGGACAGAGGGAACAGAGTACAAGGGCAGGACACACACTGTAAGGTGGGGAGCAGGGAGGGACAGAGGGAATACAGTGTAAAAGGGCAGGACACACACTGTAAGGTGGGGACTCGGGAGGGACTGAGGGAACTTGGTGTACAAGGGCAGGACACACACTGTAAGGTGGGGAGCAGGGAGAGTCAGAGGGAATTCAGTGTACAAGGGCAGGACACACACTGAAAGGTGGGGAGCAGGGAGGGACAGAGGGAATTCAGTGTAAAAGGGCAGGACACACATTGTAAGGTGGGGAGTAGGGAGGGACAGAGGGAACTTGGTGTACAAGGGCAGGTCACACACTGTAAACTGGGGAGTAGGGAGGGTCTGAGGGAACTTGGTGTACAAGGGCAGGTCACACACTGTAAGGTGGGGAGTAGGGAGGGACAGAGGGAACAGAGTACAAGGGCAGGACACACACTGTAAGGTGGGGAGTAGGGAGGGACAGAGGGAACTTGGTGTATAAGGGCAGGACACACACTGAAAGGTGGGGAGTAGGGAGGAACAGAGGGAATTCAGTGTACAAGGGCAGGACACACACTGTAAGGTGGGGAGCAGGGAGGGACAGAGGGAATTCAGTGTACAAGGGCAGGACACACTGTAAGGTGGGGAGTTGGGAGGGACAGAGGGAATTCAGTGTAAAAGGGCAGGACACACACTGTAAGGTGGGGAGCAGGGAGGGACAGAGCGAACTTGGTGTACAAGGGCAGGGCATACACTGTAAGGTGGGGAGGTGGGAGGGACAGAGGGAATTCAGTGTAAAAGGGCAGGACACACACTGTAAGGTGGGGAGCAGGGAGGGACAGAGGGAATTCAGTGTACAAGGGCAGGACACACTGAAAGGTGGGGAGTAGAGAGGGACAGAGGGAACTCAGAGTACAAGGACAGGACACACACTGTAAGGTGGGGAGTAGGGAGGGACAGAGCGAACTTGGTGTACAAGGGCAGGACACACTGTAAGGTGGGGAGGTAGGAGGGACAGAGGGAATTCAGTGTAAAAGGGCAGGACACACACTGTAAGGTGGGGAGTAGGGAGGGACAGAGGGAACTTGGTGTACAAGGGCAGGACACACACTGTAAGGTGGGGAGTAGGGAGGGACAGAGGGAACTGGGTGTACAAGGGCAGGACACACACTGTAAGGTGGGGAGTAGGGAGGGACAGAGCGAACTTGCTGTACAAGGGCAGGACACACTGTAAGGTGGGGAGGTAGAAGGGACAGAGGGAATTCAGTGTAAAAGGGCAGGACACACACTGTAAGGTGGGGAGTAGGGAGGGACAGAGGGAACTTGGTGTACAAGGGCAGGACACACACTGTAAGGTGGGGAGTAGGGAGGGACAGAGGGAACTGGGTGTACAAGGGCAGGACACACACTGTAAGGTGGGGAGTATGGAGGGACAGAGCGAACTTGGTGTACAAGGGCAGGACACACTGTAAGGTGGGGAGGTAGGAGGGACAGAGGGAATTCAGTGTAAAAGGGCAGGACATACACTGTAAGGTGGGGAGTAGGGAGGGACAGAGGGAACTTGGTGTACAAGGGCAGGACACACACTGTAAGGTGGGGAGTAGGGAGGGACAGAGGGAACTGGGTGTACAAGGGCAGGACACACACTGTAAGGTGGGGAGCAGGGAGGGACAGAGGGAATTCAGTGTACAAGGGCAGGACACACTGAAAGGTGGGGAGTAGAGAGGGACAGAGGGAACTCAGTGTACAAGGACAGGACATACACTGTAAGGTGGGGAGTAGGGAGGGACAGAGGGAACTTGGTGTACAAGGGCAGGACACACACTGTAAGGTGGGGAGTAGGGAGGGACAGAGCGAACGTGGTGTACAAGGGCAGGACACACACTGTAAGGTGGGGAGGTAGGAGGGACAGAGGAAATTCAGTGTAAAAGGGCAGGACACACACTGTAAGGTGGGGAGCAGGGAGGGACAGAGGGAATTCAGTGTACAAGGGCAGGACACACTGAAAGGTGGGGATTAGAGAGGGACAGAGGGAACTCAGTGTACAAGGACAGGACACACACTGTAAGGTGGGGAGTAGGGAGGGACAGAGGGAACTTGGTGTACAAGGGCAGGACACACACTGTAAGGTGGGGAGTAGGGAGGGACAGAGGGAACTTGGTGTACAAGGGCAGGACACACACTGTAAGGTGGGGAGTAGGGAGGGACAGAGGGAACTTGGTGTATAAGGGCAGGACACACACTGTAAGGTGGGGAGTAGGGAGGGACAGAGGGAACTGGGTGTACAAGGGCAGGACACACACTGTAAGATGGGGATTAGGGAGGGACTGAGGGAACTGGGTGTAAAAGGGCAGGACACACACTGTAAGGTGGGGAGTAGGGAGGGACGGAGGGAACTGGGTGTACAAGGGCAGGACACACACTGTAAGGTGGGGAGTAGGGGGTACAGAGGGAACAGAGTACAAGGGCAGGACACACACTGTAAGGTGGGGAGCAGGGAGGGACAGAGGGAATACAGTGTAAAAGGGCAGGACACACACTGTAAGGTGGGGAGTCGGGAGGGACTGAGGGAACTTGGTGTACAAGGGCAGGACACACACTGTAAGGTGGGGAGCAGGGAGAGTCAGAGGGAATTCAGTGTACAAGGGCAGGACACACACTGTAAGGTGGGGAGCAGGGAGGGACAGAGGGAATTCAGTGTAAAAGGGCAGGACACACACTGTAAGGTGGGGAGTAGGGAGGGACAGAGGGAACTTGGTGTACAAGGGCAGGTCACACACTGTAAACTGGGGAGTAGGGAGGGACTGAGGGAACTTGGTGTACAAGGGCAGGTCACACACTGTAAGGTGGGGAGTAGGGAGGGACAGAGGGAACAGAGTACAAGGGCAGGACACACACTGTAAGGTGGGGAGTAGGGAGGGACAGAGGGAACTTGGTGTATAAGGGCAGGACACACACTGAAAGGTGGGGAGTAGGGAGGAACAGAGGGAATTCAGTGTACAAGGGCAGGACACACACTGTAAGGTGGGGAGCAGGGAGGGACAGAGGGAATTCAGTGTACAAGGGCAGGACACACTGTAAGGTGGGGAGTTGGGAGGGACAGAGGGAATTCAGTGTACAAGGGCAGGACACACTGTAAGGTGGGGAGTTGGGAGGGACAGAGGGAACTTGGTGTACAAGGGCAGGACACACACTGTAAGGTGGGGAGTAGGGAGGGACAGAGGGAACTGAGTGTACAAGGGCAGGAAACACACTGTAAGGTGGGGAGTAGGGAGGGACAGAGGAAACGGTGTACAAGGGCAGGGCACACTGAAAGTTGGGCAGTAGGGAGGGACAGAGGGAATTCAGTGTACAAGGACAGGACACACACTGTAAGGTGGGGAGTAGGGAGGGACAGAGGGAACTTGGTGTACAAGGGCAGGACACACACTGTAAGGTGGGGAGTAGGGAGGGACAGAGGGAACTTGGTGTACAAGGGCAGGACACACACTGTAAGGTGGGGAGTAGGGAGGGACAGAGGGAACTTGGTGTATAAGGGCAGGACACACACTGTAAGGTGGGGAGTAGGGAGGGACAGAGGGAACTGGGTGTACAAGGGCAGGACACACACTGTAAGATGGGGATTAGGGAGGGACTGAGGGAACTGGGTGTACAAGGGCAGGACACACACTGTAAGGTGGGGAGTAGGGAGG